>NW_013666306.1:203754-204632 GCF_000517525.1 Limulus polyphemus
GAACCGTCTGGAGAATGATCTATTTCCGATCCGATCCGATCTGGCATGGTAGTAATTTAGGTTAGAAGTATATTTCATTCCCCTTCGGGGAATGAAATATAACCAGGGGCGGTCAGAAACTTCTGTTTCTCTTCACCCCACTACATAATTAGAATTAAGTGGCCGGGGCTTTTAAGAATTAAATGCTTACATGAGTGAAGGTCTTAACAGTTAATTTTCCTAGTGACGAATTCACAAGCTGAATGAAGAGCTGCGAGAAGACGTGGAGAAGAAGAGAAAGAAGGAGACCTTTGCTGAGTCGAGAATGATCTATAGGAATTAGTACAGCTTATAAAATGAGTCAGATCAACGAAAGCCGGTAAAGCAATCACTGATTGGCGTGTCCCTTAGCTAATCAAGAAATGTCACAGACTTTTGTTTTACAGGAACGACATGGTAAATTCTTTACTTTCACACTTTTAGTTCTTATGGATGTGAGTGAATGTTGTTTAATTCTATTCTGTAATCTTTGTGAAGTGCGACCTACGTACCGACGTTCGCAGTGGCACGAGAATTCATAAATAACCATACTTTTCTGTGTGGTAGGTATTGCATCTTTGTGTGTTGCAGGCAACAACTTACGTGTGGAATAAGCACAGTAGGGGTTCATTGCAGAAAAACAAAAGTTCTACCACCAAAACGTGAATCAACGATTGGCCAACATTTACTAGTGAACCCGACTTGTGCTGACAACTACACGGATAGCGTGTTTGGAATTATTGCAAATGGTCGGTCGACCTTTCATCTCTCTATTTTGGAAGTCACCTATATTAAAACAATTAAACCTGTCCTTTGCCGCCAAAAATAATTCCTATACAATCTACACATCCTTCAGTAGG
>NW_013666306.1:204823-250433 GCF_000517525.1 Limulus polyphemus
TCTGTCGAAAAGCTTCAGCAGATATTTCTTTTGCAACATCTCAACCAACAATTGGTCCAGTTATCAACGCTATTTTTAAGTTTTGTACAACGAAAAACCTCTTCAACTATCTTTTCTTGTTAGATTTTTATTCAATATATTATATTCGAAAGACTTAAACAAATTCATTAATTTTTTTTACATAGCCGAAAACAGACCTTTTATACTTTTTATGCAAATAAATAAATCCAAAATAAATGTTTTAATTAATAAGGTTATGCTATATCAAATTTGGATAAATATCAATATTTTTGTGTTACAATACATTCCGAAAAAAAAAAAGGGGGTATGTAAGAAACTCTTTCAAACAACTTAATGTCTTTTACACTGCTGTATAGATAGATATGTATATCTTCAAGATTCACTAGGATTAGTTGTATTGTTTTTTTTTCTAAAACTTTGTTTACTGCCAAATGATACTTTTATTCTTGTTTTGGGGAATCAAAATTCGACCATGTGTAAAGATCGTATAAAAGGACGGAAATTGGTTTCTGGAGAAGGATGGCGTACATCAACGGTTTCATATAGAGTTGCAATGAAATTGAGTTTCTGTTCGATAAGTAGCATTGAAGATTATGGCAACAATTCTGGAATTTAATAATGACGTTGAATCAGCCTTTAGCACATCGTTCCAGCACGGTTTATCATATTTCTTTAACGTTATGGTAGACACGCACACTCTGGCGAAAAGAAAATTACAAGAAAAACCCTAAATAATCTGACCACAAAACCTCCCTGGTTCTGAGTTTAATTTGATCAAGTGTTTACTGTATTCAAAGTAAATCAAGCATCCACCCTGTGAACAACACGAGCTTTGCCAATACTTAATAAACGTTTCCACAGACATAATAAAACTAATTTTTATACGATCGATAACTTGCGAAACTATATTGAAGAATAAATGAATGTATAAATACACAGCGATATGAACTAATAGTTATTTGTTTGTTCCATCATTTGGTATGAAACATAACTTAATATTTGAAATTTTACGCCAATTTATTTATTTTGTTGTAAATCAAGTAAGCGATTTTCTAAATTTCTCCACACATTATACGGTGGAAAACAATTTTTTAGAATTTGAAGAGAGAATATACACATGTTTAACAATTAAGTATTTGTTACTTCTTCCTATTTACATTGAGCGTGTTAGATTAACTGGCAATATTTTTCAATGTTCAGGTTTTGTGTGAGCCGAGAGTGGCCCAGTGGTTAGCATTCCGGGATTTGTATCTGCGGATTCCATACACGTTTCTCTTTACCGCCAAAAAATGACTTTGCTCACTAATTTGAGGTCGTGGGTACGTTATAAAGTGGACGGTCAAATGTCACAATTCATTCAGACTCGAATAGCTTAAGAGTTGGCGGTGTGTGCCTTCTGTCTAATCTATTGATTCAAATCAGGGACAGCTAGTGCTAATAGCCCTCGAGTAGCTTTGCCTGAATATCTCTGAACAGACAAATTTACATCATGTGCACGATTCTGACTTTTAGCTAAGTGTTGTAGTTCATATAAATCACGCTAAAACGTTTTATTGTACGGTATAAAGTTTCGAAGGACAGACCAACGTTATAACAGTTTAAGCTATATGTACTTTAAAGCTGTTTATACGTATTGCTTGACATCGAGGAAATTTTGTCAATAGATAAATCACTGCCTGGCTATTTGGGAGTGGTAGATTTGTTAATTAATCTTGCCGATATCGGCTCCTCATGAGACCACGATACACTTCTGAGAGAGTGTCGTCGTAGTCAGGGTTTCTAACATTTAAAAAATGTTCAAAGAGCGAACAACTGGTTCCTTGGCCTAACGCCAGCTCGGCATTTTTGTCCAAGATCCACTTAGTTCGAGAATAATTCAACTAAGAACTAAGTAACAGCCTAGATCCGTTACGTGGAAAGTATTTTGATACTATTAACGAAAACCGATAAAGTAAATAAAGATGATCAATCAAAAATGTTTTCTTATGTAACCCAAAATTAAAAGAGTACATTATATACTACCATTGCGATTGGATTTGAAAATTTCCTTACACCGACTTACATATATCTTGAGTTATATTTAAAAATTATGCTAACCGTTAAGTGATACTTGGGCATTTTTAAGAAATGTTGCTGCTAAAAAATGTAGTCTTATATTTAGTATAGAAATGACTGAAATGTTGAGAAACATCAGCAGGTAACATTAAAGTATTAATCATTATTTTTTTTTGTAAATGAGAGGCCACTGGGGTTGTGCGGTAATTTAGAAAATGGGTATTAGTGTCAGTACTTCTGTTATCTAATTTAGCTGGCATGTTTACTTCGTCTTTTGGCAAATTCTTTAGGTTTCTCTCAAGGCATTTAATGTTTAGTACACTAAATTCCCAGGCTAATTTCCCAAATCGTCCATAAAAGTAGGAAAGAAGAAACTAAGAGGAGCGTTTATTTGATTACCTGCTATTGAAACCTTGCTACCATTAAAAGCTTTATTTGTGACGTATCGCATTCTTATTTAGTGGAGCTCACGGTAAGAGAAGCAGCTCCGAGAATCGATAAAATAAACAGATATAAAAGTAACCTGAAAATTAGCCTTGAAACTTGGATATGGTTATTGTTCCAAAACCTTTAACAATTACCTAACTAGAAAGTCTAATAGACGACGAGTGTATGTGTCAGACGCTGTTTTCTATGGAACTAATCGTATCTTCTGGTTGATATTTTCGCTAACTACCTAAAGCTGAAATGAAATGGTTAAAAAACTATACATTTTCCCATCTACAAGAAAAAAAAGAAAATTCTTAAAAAGAGTTTAAATCTTAGATTATTCTTCGAAGGTATACAATGCTGCTTGAAATAATTATTGAAACGTGTAAAATAAGTGAATAGCATCACTGTATCGTGTAATAATGCACAAGCTTTCTTGTACACATTTATTAAATCTAGATTGTTTTATAAAAGTTGAAATTAAAAGTTTTAATAAGCGTCATAATGTTCAATATCTATTTTTTTCATCTATGAAAATTGAATTAATAGACATATAACTGAAATCCTACAACTTGGAAGTACGACCGTTTAAATTATATTTTCGTCCTATTAGGAGTTAATTGAGTTAATATATAAAGCTATACAAGTAAATAATATTAGTGCGAATCTCCATTAGGAAATTATATTTTCTAGTTTACAAAACCTTGTGGTAATCATTTTTTTGTTTTCATTAATCTACTATTTTTCTTGTTTCCATGTGTCATTTCATTACCGAGTGCATCCTAAGGGAACAATGATAACTCCTGCTTGGATAGGGATACTATTAACAATACTTCATGCACTGGAAACTGTTCCTACATTGCTTGAATGTCTGAGGCATGTTATTTTTAGCATTCGTTTCGGTATTTTGCCATTTTTGTACGTGTTTTGTTTTTCTTTATGTTTTCAACGGATTTTCCAATTAAGACTAGAAAACCAATAACGTCTACATTGAGCTAATGCTCAACGTCACTTTACGTACCTCGGTAATTTTGTGGCGATCGGATATCAATTGTTGTCATAGTTAGTAGCTTATAAGAACATCTATGTCTACTTACTAATTCGTAACTTTTTTATATTTAGTTACTAATTACTATATAGTTTTCATCCTGCGGATCGCTTTTAATCTAGTGCCACCTTCAGGGAGATTCTGGGAAGGACTGTTTTCTGTGTTGGTAGACCTCGGGATCCGATTCTGGGTCTTCTTGATGGAAGTCTGGAGCGGGCAGAGACCTCATTCGTTTGACTAATGCACCATCAAGAAGACACAGAATCGAATCTCGGCCACTGCTAACAGAAACATTTCCTCTCGGGACTTCCCTGAAGACGGCAGCAGAGTAACAGCTGAAACGTAAATAGAACTAGTTAATAATCAAATAATTTTTAGTGACACAACAGACAAAATTAAGTTTAAAACTTTCAGGTTTTATACGGCCGGATTCTTTACAGTAAGTGTCTGTGAATTGTTGGCGATAAATTTCAACAACAAACGAACACCACATAATGCATTTGTTTTGAAATAATATATTAAAAATAAGTCAAACGTACATACAAAGTATCGTTACACTATTGATTATCGCAGTTGTATCCAGAGCTTTAAATAATTGTCTCATTTTCATCAAAACCCTTTGAATACCTTTTGACAAGACACATTATTCTCCCCTACTTTGTTGTGACAACACTGGGCTGTGACGCTCACTTTAAAATCGTCACTATAACTGTTGGTTACCACGGTTGTATCCAGAGCTTTAAATAATTGTCTACTTTTCGTCAAAGACCACACAGGTGGGTTCAGTTACTTTATTACACCCTTTGACAAGACACATTATTCTCCTCTATCTCTGTTATTACAATACAAGCTGTGAAACTCACTTTAGAAATAGCCTGTTAAGCCTAATTCACACGCAGTCTAACTTCACTTTCACTAACTTACTTAACCTAACTTGGTCGCCTATGTATATATAAATATATATATATTGCCCGACTGAGGCCTAGAACTTTCTATACACTGAAAAGCGTTATGATGAAACAATACTCAATGAAATAACAAGAAACGCTTAGAAGGTTTGACTTACAGGACATCAGCTCACAAAAACTGGGCTACACAACAACTGATTTCTAAAGAGTTACTTAAGCAAACCTGTGATAAATTATCTCTTTTAAAATACTAAATTTAACATTCGCACTTTATAACTATCTAAATCATGGCTCTCACGTTAAATTTAAATGAAACAGTTGTGTATAGCTAACAATAAGTTCCTATTCAAGAAACATTTACAATATTTTTTATACTATAAACAAAGACTGTTTTCAGTTCATACACACACACACACACACACACACAGTCTCCTCGTATAGTCTGCACGAACATTTACAGTTCCCTTGCTTTTTAGTCAGTTCTTTACTGATGTTGATATTTTTGTATGTTTCATCTCCACCCAGTGGTCTTAGGTCTAGTAGGTCTTAATTTTCTATAACAAAGCTACATTTGCTATGTCCATCTGTGCTTCGATAGCTGCACCCATTAGGCCTTTATCCCTCTCAAAGTACCTCTTCAACAGATTGGCGTGGTAGATCTTGGTATTTCCACCCACTTTCACTTTATAGTGCATTCTGTTGCTCACTTCTTGTACTTCAAAAGGTCATTTCCACTGCAGGATGAGTTTATTGTTGTCTGTAGGTAGCAGAACCAAGCCCTTCTGTCCGACCTTGAAACGTCTATTTTGGCATTCTTGTAATAGAGGTTCTTCCAAATGCTTTGGGCTGCATACAAACTCTATTGAATGAGTTGACCAGTCTCCTTCAGTCGATTTCTGAGGTCTAATACGGACTGGTATATGTTCCTAACTTCTGACTCCTTTTCTCCTGTCCACAGCTCTTTCAGTATCTGTATTGGACCTCGTAATTTTCTTCTGTACTACAACTCGGAGGGTGAAAATCCTGTACTTGCTTGTGGGGTTTCTCAATAAGCAAATAATACTGCCTACAGATACCTGTCCTAGTCATGTGATCTCTCCTCTTCAGCATGCTCTTTAAAACTCCATTGACTCTCTCACAAAGTCCATTACATCTAGAGTTGTATGAGGGGGTAAAGAGCTGCCTAGTGCTGATGAGTCTACATACCTCTTGTATCAGTTCTGAGGTAAAATGGGTCCCTTTGTCACTCAAGACATCTTTTGGAAAGCTTACTTTGCAGAACACTTCCAGGGGGCTTCTGCTACTCTCTCCATCTCTATCTTCGGCAATGCTCTGGCTCCTGGATAACGTGTCGCATAGTCAACTACTGTCAGCACACACTAGTTGCCCTTGTCAGAAACGGGTGCTAGTGAGCCAATGAAGTCCACAGCTACTCTAATGAATGGCTCTTCTATGATAGGCATCTAAAGCAGTGACACCTTGGCTACCTTCCTTCTAGGTGTTGTCCTTTGGCAGGTGTCACATGAATTGCATAATCTGATCACATCTCTGACGACTCCCAGTCAACGGAAGTGGCTGGTAATTTTGTCTACCATTTTCTTTGCTCCTAGATGTCCTCCAACCATCGACTCATGAGCTAGCTTCGTCACTTGAGTCCGATATTCTGTTGTTACTATGATCTGTTTAACTTCCCCAGTATAACTGTCTTGATATATTTCTCCCTTATGATCCTCCATTCTCTAAGTCCTTTTTCCCGTTGACTTGTGTTCTACTTTTTCCTGGGTACTGTCCCAAAGTTTCTACAGTGAAGGGTCTTTCTCTTGTACTTCCTTCGGTTTCCTTAAACCTGCATTCGGTATGTCACCTCTCGAGACTTGCAAGGTCTTGAGTCTTGGTTGCTTTTATTTGCTTGATCTCTATAGATGACTGCAGGTGCTTCATCGGTCTTATTTCTGTCTGGTTCGTCCAAACTTCTACTGCCTGGTAAATTTACAATCACCAATTCATAGATGGGTGTTTTCATACACACGGCCTCAATGTCTTCCACAACGGTATGTAGTGTCCAACTTTATTCCTGATATAGGAAACTTTCTCACTGTCCCATCAATCAGCACACACACAGATGTACCTTGACCATCATCTGGTCATCAGATGCTAGACTGGTTCTCATTGTTGCACCCAGTGTCTCTTTCTTGTTCCTTACATAGCTTTTGCCTGCTGGTATGTTGTGATTTATTGGCACCTCTCGATATTTGTCACATGCTCCAATTGCCACTGGTACTGTTGACCCATTTGATAAGTTGAGCTGACCATAAGTTGTGCACTGTTTAATCACTGAGATAGCACTTCCTTCTTGTGGTGAATCTGACACGTTGTCTGTATTCTCTTTCTTCTGGAACCAACATCCATGGTGACAGTCACCTTTTTTCTTTTTTCTTGCTAGCACAATCTTTATGGGTAGCTCCAGCTGCTTTATGTTAAGATTTCTACTGCTGTTTGTTGGGGACAGACTTGCATTTTCTCACAATGTGCCCCATTTTATAACAAATATAGCATATTTTGTCTATTGAGCTCTTGTCACCTTTTTCTATCATCCGGTTTGTGTTCAGCCGCCCCTGGATTCAACTTTAACTGGTTATTCTTGGACTTGCCTGTTATACTCCCTCTATGGGCTTCCATAAACTGTTCTGCCAGCTTGATCATCTCATCCATGTCTTTTTATGTTCTCCACTTTAGGAACAGTGACATGTCAGTGGAGCATGTGATCATGAACTGTTCACGTAGTAGTAGATCTGCCAGTCCCTCAAAACTATTTTCACACTTGACCACGTCAGTTTATCTTGTGAAGTATTTCTGTAAACTTGCTACAAACTGAAATACAGTTTTTCTAGTGTCAAATTTGACTTCTCTAAACTTCCAATGAAAACTTTCCTCAGTAAGTTCATAGGTTTCAGCAATGCCACTTTTAACTTGTCATAGTCCACAGTATCTTCTGATGTCATGCCACCATATACTTGTAGGCCTTTTCCTGTGAAAAGGGGTCTAAGATAGACTGCTCAGTCGCCTTTGTCTCAGTTTTGACTATGGGTGAATCTTTCATAGCTCTCCAGAAAATTATCCATGTCGTCTTCCTGTTCATCAAATTTAGGCAGATTGGGTCGTTTGGCCTTGACTCCATTGTCATTCTTGGGTCCTTTGTCTTTCTGTTGGGTGAGCTTTGTGATCTCAATTTGTGCTCTTGTTCTCTCTATTTCCAGTCTCTCCTCTCCTTCCTTTTCTTTTTTCTTCTTTCTCAATTTGTATTCTTATTCTCTCTATTTCTTCTTTCAATCTTTCTTCCTCTCTTCCCTGTTTCTCCTCCTCTCTTCTGTTGACACTCTTCTCTCTCTCTCTCTAGTTCTTTTTGTTGTTTAACAAACTCTGAGAAACTGCTATCTTTTAGCCCAAGTTGCTCATCTCTCTCTATCCATTTATCAAAATCAGTCGACATATTTGGTTATATAGCGTGATTGTAACCTCTACATTATTCTCGTCAACACTACAATTGGGCGTATCTAGGCCTAATTCTTTTATCTTTCACGTCCATTTCTACCGTCCTTTACTTCTGTAGTATCCTGGCTGGCTCGCCAAATGTCAGGTTTTATAGGGCCGAATTCTTTACAGTTGGTGTCTGTGACTTGTTGGCGA
The DNA here is from genome assembly GCF_000517525.1 of Limulus polyphemus. Taxonomy (NCBI): domain Eukaryota; kingdom Metazoa; phylum Arthropoda; class Merostomata; order Xiphosura; family Limulidae; genus Limulus; species Limulus polyphemus. The sequence goes on from NW_013666306.1 coordinate 212,972, forward strand.
TAAATTTAAACAATAAATGGACAGTACACAATCCACTTGTTTTAACATAATATATTGAAAACAAATCAAACGTATGCACAAACATCCGTTACACTGTTGGTTATCACAGTTGTATCCAGAGCTTTAAATAAGTTGACAAGACAAATTATTATTCTCTATTCTGTTATCACAATACAAGAAATAGCCCGTTACGGCTAATTCACACGCAATCTAACTTCACTTTCACTAACTTAGTTAACTTAACTTGGTCGCCTATATATAGATATATATTGCCCGACTGAGGCCTATAATTTTCTACACACTATGAGACGTTATGATGTAACAATACTTGATGAAAAAACATGAAACTCTTAGAAGGTTCGAGTAACGTGAAGTCAGTTCACAACAACTGAACTACACAACAAATGATTTATAAACAGTTACGTAAACAAACCTGCGATAGATTATTACTTCTAAAATTACTAAATTTAACACTTGTACTTTATAACTATCTAAATCATAACTCCCATGTTAAATCTAAATGAAAAAGTCGGGTATATCTAACAAAAACACAAAAAGATAGAAACATTTTACTAAAGCCAAATGACTAGAAAAACTGCCTTTTTATTAAGAGTAAATAGCAACTAATTAAGAAAAGAAAAGTTAGGAATTAATAATTAGACTTAGGTGATCGTATAGGCTACTAACCATGACAACGAACGTAATTTTATCTTCATTTACTCTAATTGTGTAGAATGTCACTGTCAGTTCTATTGGAAAGCGTGTGTGTGTGTCACGTATAAGTTGTATGGTTTCTCGTCGCTAGTATCTTTGACGGTTTTTACTGTTTCTTCACATGGATTTTTTATATTTAATTAAAGTAGTCTATCAGTTGATATTATTTTGGAAAGTATATTGTATGATATATTTTAGTGATATTTTCCTTATGTATACTTACTCCTACAGAAAACGTCACAGATCGATTGATGAATAGACGAACGAAGAGAGAGAGAGATAGGTAAGCAGACAGATATTTTTCGATTTCCCGATGGAGCAAATTAACCCCGACATTGATCTGAATTACATATTTTTTTAAAGACTAAACACACACACCGAAATAGGTTTCTATTTACGTTACTCATTTAAGAATACTTCACAAATTAGCGTCTAATAAATACTTTTAAGCAATTCGAACGTATAAGAATTACAAATTTTCTCGTTATAAAACCGTTTGTATAAAGTATAGAACTTAAGCCAAAGATATCGTTCGACAGAATTCTCAATAACTTATCTATAGAAAAAAACGTAATTTGGAAACCTTTTGATAGCCTAGATTTTTAACAGATTTTGTTATGAATTGTATCCTTACTTTATAGATAACGTACTTTTTTCGAAATGCTGAGACATCTGCCGCAGTAGCGATACTTAAATAAAATTAAAAAAAAAGTTTTTTTCCTCTCCTTTTGGGTCACTGAGAGTGTATTGAAATTAAGAGAGTTGTTACTGACCAATCTTTTTTCCTAAATATCAATGTGTAGAAGAAATAATGGAAATTGGATGAAAGATAATACTGTCTTTTTAAAGCTGTGTGTTCATTTGTTATTGTTTCCATCATCCTCTCTCACAGAATCATCCACACCATTTCCTGTAGTAAAATATGATCTTTCTCATTCTACTACTTCTCAATCAATTCCAAAAAAAAAAAAAAGTTGTCGCCAAGCAACAGAAGCACAAAACAAAAGCTGATGCTGTTTGGCAACCTGGTTTGTATAAGAAGAGCAGAAATGGTTAAGATTTTTCTCCCAACTGTCGGAGCGCCATATCTATCCTAACAAAAGAAAATAAGGTCACGTCTATCTGCGTATATGTTGTGGTCTCTGTCTTCTCAATTACAGAACCAGAGAAGACCCCATTTTCGGCAAGAAAATACATGTTCTATCACTATGTGTTACACTGATCATTGATAACATTTGTTAACAAGTTAGTGGAACGACGTAACGAAATAATAGAAGAAACACTAAATGATATAACCACCACGACTTCTTAACGTTTAACGAAATGGTGTTCACTGTCCGACTTGGCTGAATAGTTGAACATTATACTTTTGATTAAAAAAAACTGAATTTCTTTCGGAAGTTCGCACAAAACCACACATGGGATATCTGTGCTGATAACATTTGTTAACAAGTTAGTGGAACTACGTAACGAAAGAATAGAAGAAACACTAAATGATATAACCACTATGATTACTTAACGTTTAACGAAATGGTGTTAAAATATTGTGTGAATTTAATTTAAAGAAAAACAGAATTTGTTTCGAGAGTTCGCACAAAAGTACACATGTGATATCTGTGCTAACTACCTCTAATTTTGAAATGATAAAAGCAGGAAAGACAGTTGGTCAGCAGCACCTACCGCCAACTCTTGAGCTATTATAGTCGAATATTGGGATTTGATTGCCAATCTTTTAACGCATCCACAGTCACAAAGTGCGGAGCAAAAGTTTGTTTTTTATTAATGGGACACGAATCATGTATCCTCGGATTCACAGTCCGACACGCTAACCAGTAAGCCACGTCCGACCTAAATGCAAAGTTAAATTCGGATATATATATATATATATATATATATAGTAGTGGCGGAGTGTAAATTGTAGGATTAACGTATATTGGACGAATAATATTTATAGTGAAGTATTTACGAACTAATTTTCTTTACATGTTCAAGATAGTGGAGTACAAAAACGTTTTCATTGGGTAGACGTATTTGTCGTGAGTTGATAAATCTTATAATTGCTGCTATTTTTGGATTCATAGTTTAATGAGTAGAATGGTGTATCAATATGAATCTAGATCTATGAAAAACTCTACTAGTTTAATGAGTAGAATGACGTATCTCTATGAATCTAGATCTATAAAAAGACTCTACTAGTTTAATGAGTAGAATGGTATATCATTTTGAATCTAGATCTATAAAACTCTACTAGTTTAATGAGTAGAATGATGTATCTCTATGAATCTAGATCTATAAATAGACACTAATTGGATTCCATCTTTGAAAAGTTTGTCTGGGAATTATGTCCAAATAAATAACATTATCTTGAGGAAAGCCATTCTTCTGTCCCCAGAAATGCTTAAAATCAAAGAGCATTCAGGGTTCCTCTTCCTGTACCTAACCGTGTGTGCTCCCCCTTCCTTTTATGTAGAGACTATCTCACAATATTTCAATACTTAAAAGTTTACATCACTGGTATTGTTAAATGAGATATTAATTAACCTTAAATGCCAATTACTCAGTTTTAACAGGGTGAAAGTGATTACACTTGCTCGTCTTGAAAACCAATTGCATATATACTACAGAATAGAATGGATGACATAGATGAGATAGAAATCAAGTTTAAAGGTCGATTTCACTAAATGCCCTGTTTCTAAAACAACAAATATTTTACCCAATTTACATGTAATGTTGTTGCCAAATATTTTACAGTTTGCATCGACACAATGTGTAACATTTTGGTTTTAGCAATTTTCAGGTAAATAGTTTATAAATTCACCTCACGATATTATCTAACCCTCTTACACTATAACCTGAAGCTATTGAACTAAACGTAGCACAATTTACTTTGATATGTAGAACTATATTGTCTTGGATATATTCGCGTCTGTATGTTTATAATTGGATAATAAAGTATGCTTGTAATGAATTCCATACTAATATCTATGACGTATATTATAATTTGGCATAAAATACGCATACTTACAATATGCTTTATAATCTACAAGGACTAATGCTGCCCTTAAAATAATAATTAAAAAACACGTTCTAATTTTTCACAAAGCCAAAATCAATACTTAATTTCACTAAAATATATTAGCTCGAAATGATTAAGAAACGGGTTAAAGTTTCTAATATTTAAAGCAGATTTTTACATAAGGGCTAGGTTCGCTAATGTACAATATTCAAAAGTATACTTTTAAGCAAAAGGTCAGGTTTTACTGACGAAATAGTATAATATCGTATAGGATGGTTTAATATTTTGTTCCAAGGAGTCATTTGTTGTGGGAAAAAAACTGCAATATACATAATTTGCTCTATCAAATGTATGTTTGCCTGATAATAAATGTTTACTTTCATTAAATTTATATGTTTAAATACGGGGTTGGTTTCTACATTTTACATGTTCTTGAAGTTCTTGTCTTGTGCTTTTAAAGCAGTTTGTTCTGACATAAATATTAATTATGGCACTTCCATAAAAACTAAGAATGAATTATTTTATCGTTTTTTATCAGTCTTCATTAATCTTTGTGACACTTTGAATACTGTTTATCTCAGAAGTATAGATGGCGCTGCCATATCTATAGCAATTAACTTACTTACTTTTTGTTTTATTCCTAATTCAACTCGTACTGTCAGTTGGGGCGACGCTCGACTAGACTGTTGAGACGAAAAACGAGAAAACTGGATGAAAATACTGTTCTAACAGATAATTCTGTAGAAACACTTGCTGGATGATATATAAATATATAGTCCATTTTTTTTTTTTTGGAGGGAAGGGGGTAGGGTTGGTGACGTGTAGCCCGTTACAAAGAGGACTAAATATTCGTACATTTGTATCCTAAACAATATTTAAAATAAAAACTGTTACCTGTAGATATGCTAGTTATCGTTTAACTCGTTAAAATTCCGAGCCATTCAAGATTTTATGAATTTTCTTCCATCTACTTGATTTACGTAGACGTTTTTCAAATGAATGGCTAAACTTTATTTTCGTGAATCATACTGTTAAGTCGTATGGTTAATTTGATTTTTCTATACTTGTATTAGCATTGATTTCTAGCGTTAGTGTATTAGGTATACAAATAGAAGAGAAAATGTAATTTCAGTGTGATTGATTCAATAATTTGTTTCAACTAATTAATAAGTTTGTTTGTACCTGAAAATTATATCGCATTAAATTGTAATTTGATCTAGACACCTTGCTTCATAAATTCTGACTTATAACTGTTGTATGATTATTTCCGTATTATAAAGTATGTTTCATTTACTGATCATTTCTTTTAAGCCCTTTCTTTTGTTTCAAAATATTTATACAAGTTGACCATTACATTTCTATAAGTTATAATTTGTAGCGGCAAAGAGCTACATTATAAGACAATTTAAAGAACAAAACAAAGCTATATACATGCAAATATTTAATAAATAAGCCATATTCACAGTACTAAATCGCTTTGCCCCATTATGCTCACATAGGTTTCATGACACTTCATCCCCGTATTTCAACCTCTTCTCAACTCGTATTGCTTAGATATTTTGGTATATGTAATGAACTACTGCATAAAGATGTTTTTCTGTTAAAAACTAGCTCAAACACTCAAAGCTATGGATCTTATGTTATGGTTAATGATGAAGAAATGTCGCTTTTTTTCGTATTTTCAGTTGTGGATTACCTCTTTTTTTTTCAGAAATAATACTGTAACAAGTGAAAATATTCAAAAGTGGAATCATAATATACATATACATTATCTCATTTTTAGTGTTCAGACATGCTAAGATGCCTTTTTATAATCATTTTATTTATATATACATTTTTCTTTTGACAAAACAACTACACTGGACGAAATGTAAACGTCCGCCATTTTGTTTCTCTAGACACCGATGATCTGAAATTGGTGGTAAATTTTATGTTTTTTTATTTATTTCAGTACGATACTACTTTAATACTAATTCTGATTGTGATTTTGAGTCACTGATCTTGCCAGTCCTTCTTTTCACAGTTTATATGATAGAAAACACGTGCTCATGCCTGGTACACTGAAAGATGTCCGTATCTTGTCAAGCAAGACCCCGTCCATTCTCTGGTTAATTAGTTTTACTCTTATTTTTTATTATTGTTAGTTATTTATTTTTATATTGCTAGACAAATAAATAGATTGATACAAAGGAATAAATATGGAATATCTGTTACATAATTCGATATACAGCGCAACATAATGGGTTGAAATTGTTACGTCAGTTTGTCCGCGAAAACGAATAACTTAGTTAAGAAACAGCTCACCCACAGTTCTTGGCAAGCATTTACTAGGTGAATTGAATACTATGTCATTCAACGCCTGTCATTGCAAAGGTACACACACGCACTAGCGTGTGTATGGAAATGGTGAAGAATAACTCGGTCGTGAAACAGCTGGTCAGCTGCTGTTGTTGTCAGAAGCAATATTGAGATGAAAATAATATTAAAGTTTCCAGTTTGATAATTCAAGGCGAATTCTTACGTTCTTTTCAGATACTTCTTATATATTTTACAGTATTAATGGGCAAAATTATTTTAATACTTAATTACTTGTCACCATCTAGTATCATAATGAATATGGCTAATTCTTCGGAAAAGCAAAACAGAGAAACTATTTAAGAATTATAAATTGATTGTAGCACAGTCAATAAATAAATTCTAAGTGAAAGTAACTGAATCTTTCTGTCATGTTTGGCTTTAGATTATATTTCTGACGTTTGACAAATATAATCTTTGTCTTATTTCCAAGTACGGTCTAACTGTCGCATTATCTTTTAAACGTAGTTTTTACACAATATTTACATCACTATAAGGCCCGGCATGGCCAGGTGGTTAGGGCAGTCTGCGGGTCGCGGGTTCGAATCCTCGTCACACCAACCATGCTCGCCCTTTCAGCCGTAGGGGCGTTACAATGTGACGGTCAATCCCACTATTCGTTGGTAAAAGAGTAGCCCATGAGTTGGCGGTGGGTGGTGGTGGTGACTAACTGCCTTCCCTCTAGTCTTACACTGCTAACTTAGGGACGGTTACAGCAGATAGCCCTCGTGTAGCTTTGCGCGAAATTCAAAAACAAACAACCAAACATCACTATAAGCTGTCTGTATTTTTACATTTGAATGTTGTAATATTTACTTGCTAAAAGATGATTCTGTACTTGGTTTTGTAATTTATTTTTGATTTGTTATATTTTCCAGTACAGATGCATTACTTATAAATGTTTGTAAAGGTAGAAGGTTTTGTCTTTTCCTGTCTTACTTTTTGTATTTTCAAGGACACTTCACAATTTCCAAAAGAATTTTAAAATTCAGGCCATGAATAACCAGTTGGTAGCCTTTACCAGTAATACTCAAGTTAATTGCGCGTTATTAGAACAATGTTCTAGGTTCGGTGCTATCATTGAGCCATTGTCGATTGTGCTCACTCTAGTGGTCAATATTACGTATTATTGTTTGCATTGCAATTTCAACTGTAATAAGTTTTGCGAGGGACGGCGAGGCCAATAGTTGCAAGCTTTCGACAAACCCTCCACTGTACGTGGATGTGAGATTCCAAGACCACGATTATACAGACCAAAAGCGAATCGGAAGACTTGATAAATATGTGTTAAAATGGGATTGTTGTGGTCCCAGTTTCTCTGATCATACTTCTTATAAAACAGGAATTGATTTTCAGGCGCGACTGCAAAACCTTTATTTTATCTTTGGCTTTTGAACCTTCGTTAGTCTTCAAAGCTTTATTCGTCTCGTTACTGGTACCAAGAAATGTGCCCAACTTCTTCACAAAACCGTTTTAGTTCAGAGGGTTTTCTTTTGTAATCGAAGCTGTCGCTTTGCGGATGTGGGTGTTGCCCAAGCAATAAAAATTGAACCAGGAGGCTTGTCTCCCAATAATTTTTAAGGGCCAATATATCATTTCAAAAGACATATGAAAAGTTGATCGCGTGGTGCCTCCGGAGTTATATCAAACTATAGTTTCTATGATATGAGGGAGGCTATGACACTCGCTGGCCGTCAGTCTGCACGGGCACGTTGTGGCAACAGGTGCACGTGCTGAAGGACGTCTCTCTGATGTCACCCCCAAAGCTACACATTTTCCTACTCCATAGTCCAGCTTGGATTAGGGTGATGTTTCTGATCCCGTTACTTCCTTAAACAGCCTGTTATACGAGTTTTTACGCTGTCATAAAAGACATTAAAGAGCCCTTACTTCGAATTTTGTGACCTTTGACTCTACGTCGCTATAGGAATTTCTTCCTTGGAAAGGCTGCAACATATTTTTCAGTCATTAATTATCCCTGGCAGCTTTGCATTATTAAATGGTCCGTAATTCGTCGTGAACAAAATTATGTAGGTGTTAAACATGTCCACATGGCCCCTTGACTTGCATCTGATATGCCACTCTATTAGTATATACGAATCGTTCATAAAAAGTCTGATTAACCCTCTGTATTCTTGAAAACTTAATATTTTAAAGACACATGTCAATACTCATCTTATTATCTAGTTTCTTTTTTTTTGTAAGTTTATGCAGTAATTGTCAGTGCTTCTTGAAAGATCACATAGACTAATGGAACTCAAGCTGAAGTCAGTTTATAATAATTATAGTGTCTGAGCTAGCACAGAATCAACTAGAAAGACGTCCCTGTGAATATTTTTTCCAATAACCCAGCAAATGTCTTGTTATCGTGAAGCTGATATGTAATGAATCCACAGTACAAGTCTTTCTCCCAAGTCATTCTTCCTACTTCTTGACACTTCTTTTTAAGTTACCCCCCATAAATTGGTCAGATTCGAAAGAAAATATTCTCAAAGCAGCAAGGTTATAAAATGCGGTACTCCTATGTAATACACACACACACACGCACACATAAATGTTGCATACTGTAACCCCCTACACAAACACACACACACAAAGTGGTCAGATTCGAAAGAAAATATTCTCTAAGCAGCAAGGTTATAAAATGTGGTACTCCTATGTAATATATACACACACATAAATGTTGCATACTGTAACCCCCTACACAAACACACACACACAAAGTGGTCAGATTCGAAAGAAAATATTCTCTAAGCAGCAAGGTTATAAAATGCGGAACTCCTATGTAATATATACACACACATAAATGTTGCATACTGTAACCCCCTTCCACAAACACACACACACAAAGTGGTCAGATTCGAAAGAAAATATTCTCTAAGCAGCAAGGTTATAAAATGCGGTACTCCTATGTAATACACACACACACGCACACATAAATGTTGCATACTGTAACCCCCTTCCGCAAACACACACACATACACACATACTCATTCAATCAGATACTTATAAATAGCGGCTTATCGGAAAAATATGCTTCTCAATGAAACTGTATGGCATATGATGTGATTAGTTTATATATATTAGTTTGCATCGTTAAGATGGTATCTTTTGTAATTATTCCAGTTAAGATAGTTTAATGATTTAAATTATCTAAAATTCTCTTTAGATTTCACTAACACGTTTTCTAAAATTGGCATATCAAAACTACTAAATGACAGTGTCATTATAAGTAAAAAATCATTTTTCTGGAGTTTCAGTTATTTGCCATTACGTATTACCTAAGATACGTGGGTGTTCTAAAATACCTTCTTGATAATTTTTAATGGGTATTCTACATTGTAAAGTCATTAATTGCATCTTAGATTTACAAGTTTCTCAATTTCATGTTTCAAGGTAAATGCATTTAATATTCAAAATTATATTTCAATTTCTAAATAATTGAATTCTATAATTCAATATTACTACATTCTAAAGTCCAAGGCCACTGCATGCTTGAATTTTATTTATTCCATTTTAAATTGAAATTACTTTATTCTAGAATTAAAAATAGTACATTCTGGAATTCAAGATAATTAACTTGAAAAATTCGTAATCACCACACTCTAGAGTTCTAGACCCCTGCACTTTAGAATTCCATGGTGTCAAAGAAACTCAACGTTATTATTTTTCAATTACATCTTCAAGAAGTGGCAACAAATGATCCTCCTATATAAAGTGAGTACATATGGTGGGGATACCACGTGAATCCCCAAACTACCATCCACAGTTAATTCATTTTGGCTTACCAGTGGCTCGGCGGTAATTCTGAAGATTTATAACGCTAAAACTGGGTTTCGATACCGAGTTGGGTACAGTATAGATGGTTCATTTTATAGTTTTGTGTTTAAGAGTAAAACAAATAATTAATTTCAACACGTACTATAGAAGCTTAAATGAAGGATTACCACCAATGTCCCCTCTAATTTTTTCAATCAATGTGCGGAATGAATTTTTAGTGTGCACTAGTATCAAGGCAATGTGCGGATGTGCACTACCAGTTTATTTTTTTTTTTAGGGGTGGGGGTATTTTTAGACCATCGACCCTATTGGATCATTAGGCCGCTTTGCAATGCTACCAGTTGGTTATTTGGGCTTTAGATCTCCCGAATTCCAGACACGTGTTGAGACTCCTCACCATTAGTAAGGATGTGCGCGGCTGGAATAATGAAGTGCGCGGCAATTGATTGGTTGTTGTGCGGCCGCGCAGCTTAGAGAGAACACTGGTTACCACACATGTGTCATTAAACACAAAAAATACAGAACCATCTAAAATTAATTTATCTTGACATGTCACCAAATATTTTAGTCTCTTGAGCAGTAGTTAATCTTTTTTTTTAATATTGTTTAATGGTTACTGAATTGTCATTTAATATAGAAGTAATTAGATACCTAAGTTTATATACTCATAACCTATGATGTCTTATCTCCCATTTTAAACGCTTCTAAAATACGATCCTTATAATGCTAAATATAGTTTTACAATCTTGTTTATGTGATGCATACATATACATCACGTTGGTCACAGCAGATATCAATATTTTAATATTGATCTACATGGTTAGTAAGGGTTCAGGTTAGGCCCAACATATTTCCACTCCCTTTACCCGTTTTTCAGCAAGTAGCAAGAATTAAGGCCATTATACACGGATCTAATACCGCATCCGATTTTAACGTGTGTAATTGTCATGTGACAAACAATTGAACAATAACGTACATTTCCTATTGCACTCTGCACGCTGAGTCCATAATTGTCATACGATTGGGATGCGTTAATTTTGGAATCGATTCTATCCGATTAAAAATTACAATGACATACAATTACAATGACCAATGAAGAGGCGTGGATAGTTGCAACTGATTAATATAGATATCGGTTATTTTTATCATTACCATCCTGTTACATATTGTGTTTCATCCCAGTGGCTCAGTGGTAAGTCTCAAGGCGTAGAACGCTAAAAGCAAGGTTTCGATACCCGTGGTGGGCACGGCACAGACAGCTCATTGCATAGCTGTGTGCTTAAGAACAAATAAACACATTATGTTTCTTAAGCAATTGCAATAGATTTTGGCGAATTAAAGTATATAGGCTATATTAAATACAATATTAAACATCTCAGACATAGCCAAAGTTGGTCGTCATCTTGTGCAGATGCGACCTGATTATATTTAAATATTTATCCAAACTGAATTGCTGATGTAAACACAGAACCTTTCAGCATCCAGTTTGAGATGTTGTATCAACCTGTGATACCCCCTCCCTACAGCTGTTTACGTCTAGTTAATATCGTATGCATCCATATCACCTTGTTTTGTGCTTTTAACTTCTATTCCATGAGGTAAGAAATATATTTTGTTCATTACTGATGGAGCTAACATAAGATACAACTTCAGCCATTTTGAATATTCAAATACGGTTTTAACGCATCTTTTGTGCAATGGACTTGATATACGATTTTTTTTGAATGACGGATGATAAATGAAGGATAAGATCCAGCGTGCAATGGCATTTACTCAGCAATATTTCAACAACAGTGATAGATATAAAGCTTTTATTTAGACCTGTAAATAGTTTGTTGGTTAAGAATCAAAATTAAATAATGCTTTTGGACACATCTAACGTAGAAAGTTCGAAAAATAAAACATGTATAGAAATTTGTAACACTCTGGCAAAGGTAGTTTTGTAAATATCTGTTGGGTTGAAACTTCATACTTTTATTTTCGGTTGATCTTTGAGTCGTCTGAGCAAATAAAATTCTTTTTATGGATGTGTACACTTTTTCTTTGGGCCAACTATGGTGGAAATGTTTTTCAACATAAAATAACTGTTCATCCAGAAGCAATCTACTATCCGCAAGGTCTAACAAACTACTATATATATTGGTATCTCATTCGCAGACAAGTATCTAATACCCACCATTTACAATGCCTGAAAGAACACTCTATATTGGTATCTCATTTACAAGCAGATGAACGAATATCTAACATTTGTAATGGTTGAGTGAACTGTATCTAGGTAAAAGCTACAGTCGCTACACATTTAGATCAGCAACAGCTGATAACGCCTGCATTAAAGTATAAGCTATTGTTCAAAGTAAACTGGAACTAGACATCAATGGTCCACCGCTAGATATAGAAGCCCATACTGATATTTATATGTTTTATTGTTCATTTCTACTATCAGTAATGACAAGGAAAGAAAAGTATTCGTGTTTGTAGGTTTGGTGCATATCACAAAATTCTGGGCAAATATTTTTGTATACTTAGTTTAAAAAGTCAGTAGTATCCCTTTTGTTATGATTCCATGCTAAAATAATAGCATCAATTGAAAATATTATAAGTTAGAATCAAAGTGACAGTGGCATAACAGGTTTTTCTATGTTGTTTATTCCGACTTTATTTTAAATACCGGTTTTAGTATGTTGAAATAATTTCAAACACTGCTATATTTTTCTTGCTTTTTTTCGCTGTTAACATGTTAGCAAGGCGATAGGTGGGCGTACTGATTCGCTGATTAAATAATTCATATTACCTATGCTTCATATAGTATTTCATTCGGGAAAGTACTATCGTTTTCAAGTAGTCTTTCCGAAAGTTACCACGAGCAAGTCAGGAGATTGAGTTCATTTTCATTCACATACTAAATACTATAAAACATAGATACAATAGCAACCGTTCAAGAAGTACTTGAAATGGAAGTATGTAAATAGAAAGAAAAATACTTGTACAATGAGTATCTACTAAAAAATATAATGAAAATATTTAAATGACAACCGTCATTATATTTACTTATATTCAGTTTTTTAATCATTTGACTTAAAACAATATCTTTTTTTACAGTTTCAGTCAAACATTTAATAAATATTTTTTGTTGTTTATCTTATTCTTTTCTCTTATTGTAATATAGGTATATAAATTATTTCATTTTTATCTTGCCCATAAATTACCCACTAGGTACCTTTTTATTTCATAAATGCGAGGGTGAGTTAATTCAAATGTTTTTACAGTGAATTACTTGCGTCAGGGAATGATCACGTTAAAATAAAGTTAAAAGGTTTGGACTTCAACGTTATCAAGAAACTGACTTTGACTAAGGTTTGAAGAAGGGAAAAAAGACATTTGTTTGTTTAGTCAACCGTACTCTTGTTAAAGATGTAACCTTTTCCATTGTTCGTTTAACTACTGGATCCAAATTCAACAGTTTGAAAGTAAGTCATCGATCATTTTTGAGCTATTTTTCGAGATATTGGTTTATATATGTGTCATTTAGAATACAAGAAATCGACTGTGTATTGTAAACGATATTTTACATCGCAAACTAGCAAGCAATCCATCAAGCTATAAATTATCAACACTCACACACAAAATTGATGTTGGAAGACTGTCAATAAACACCTTCCGGCAATAACTTCCGTTTTAGACCGGATGTAAACCAGGACAAGAGAAAAAAGCTCATAAACAGACGTGATTTATACAGTTTAATCTAACTAGCTGCCCTTTTTCTGGCAAGATCATAAGAAATTGCAGAGTAAGTAAAACAATACCATTATTATCACAAGAAATTGTTGAGTAAGTAAAACAATACCATTATTATCACAAGAAATTGCTGAGTACGTAAAACAATACCATTATTATCACAAGAAATTGCTGAGTACGTAAAACAATACCATTATTATCACAAGAAATTGCTGAGTACGTAAAACAATACCATTATTATCACAAGAAATTGCTGAGTAAGTAAAATAATACCATTATTATCACAAGAAATTGCTGAGTAAGTAAAATAATACCAATACCATTATTCTTATTGTGTGTTCACCTTTTATTTTCTAGTTTTACAATGTTTTGTTTGACGATAATTTTTTTTGCTTGTTTATGGTGAATTTGGTGTGTGTGTGTGTGTGTGTGTAAGTTATAAATTTAGGTCAAATAAAAATTTTCCTCAGTATGTTTGGAAACAACCTGGCGGATTATGGATCTGCAAGTCCAATGTTCGCGTGCCATTACCGAAAACATAATCGCGCTCCACATTTCGGAGCCATGAGTGCGTTATAATGACGACAGTCAAATCCCAGTATTCAATCAGACAAGAGTAGCCCAAGAGAAGATGGCAGTGAGTACTGTTGACTGGCTCTCTTCTCTTTCTAGTCTATTAGTTCAGAACTGGGGATGGCTAGCGCAAATTTAAGAAAACAAACAATCCTTAGCAAGTTTTTGATTGCGGATTCGTCAAGAGTTGAAATAGAATTATCTATATTATTTGCAAACATTAATGGTACACTTAACCTTAGAAGTATCATTGAATTCAAATATAGTTTATATCTTCATTCAAACGTATTTCTATTAGTAGTTGAACACAAAAAGTTCATAAATATTCATTTATATTGTATTGTGCGCCTGGAATGTTCAATATTAATAGCTAATCAGATTGTTCCCACTTCATAGACCCAATGACGAACATGATCGCCCTTTAAGCCGTTGATGAAAAGAGTAGCCCAAGGGTTGGCGGTAGGTGTTGCTGATGGGTAGTTCAAAATTAGAAACGGTGGCAGATAGCCTTAGAAGCTTTGTCATAAGTAAAACGAATACCAAGCTGCAAAGATTAATACAATTACTTAAAGCATAATGTATAAACGTTTTCAGTGCTACATATTGACCAGTTACGTTTTAAGATATCGTGTTGTAGTTAAGACAGTTATTATGAACTCATTTATTATTGTATATAATACACTTGTTTCTCAACTTAAGTCTAGGGTTTATGAAATAATAAACTAAGTCCAAATGACTTCATCTCAAGTATCTGATACCCAGATTTATATTATTGTGAGCATTTAAACAACGTTTCACTTTTCTTAAATTATGTCCAGAAGTTGGTGTTGATATATATTCCAATAAATCCACCGTTGAGACAAATATATAATTAGCTTAATTTACACAGTTTTTAGCAATATACGTAACATTCTTTTCACACCATCAAACGCTTAGGAACACGTTCATTACTACTTTCAAAGAAAGAGCGTATTTGGTATTTTCGACCTGAAAGACACTTTATCAGAGTTACCAACGCCCAGACGTAACTGTTCCTAATTTGGTATTTTCAACCTGAATGACACCTTATCAGAGTTACCAACGTCCAGACGTAACCGTTCCTAATTAGGTATTTTCAACCTGAATGACACCTTATCAGAGTTACCAACGTCCAGACGTAACCGTTCCTAATTAGGTATTTCCAACCTGAATGACACCTTATCAGAGTTACCAACGTTTAGACGTAACCGTCCCTAATTTGGTATTTCCAACCTGAATGACACTTTATCAGAGTTACCAACGTCCAGACGTAACCGTCCCTAATTAGGTATTTCCAACCTGAATGTCACTTTATCAGAGTTACCAACGTTTAGACGTAACCGTCCCTAATTTGGTATTTTCAACCTGAATGACACCTTATCAGAGTAACCAACGTTTAGACGTAACCGTCCCTAATTTAGAATTATTGACCAAGAGGGAAACTAGTCAGTAGCACTTGCTTACCGTACTACTGCTCTTATCCGAATAACGAAGTTTACTTTATTAAGTAATTCTAAAATATTTATGAAATGTAAAAAAGAAGTTAACTTTTCAGTTCTGAAAGTTTTTTTTTCTAGTTAATATATATATATACTTTTTTTTGCCATAAAAACCAGTTACGTGAAGTTGTATGATTATGGATAGACTTAACATTCTACACTTGTTTTGCACTTGATATAGTCTTCAGCTGCTTGAAGATGCTTTTCCAATTTCGTTTTAAATCCGAATACACATAAACTATTAGGGTCTTTGTAAAATGCACACGATCTTTTAAACGTACTCGGAATAGTCTACTTTCATATATTGAACGTTCAGTATTAATAACTAAACAGATTATTCCCACTGCATAAGCCCAGTGACGAACATGCTCCCGCCCTTTCAGCCGTTGGTAAACTTGATATTCAAGGGTTATATGCGCTAGCCGTTTATAGAGGGAAGGCAACTAAACAAAACTACCCACTTCGGCTACCCCTAATAGAATAGTGCAATTAAAATGGCGGTAATGGGATTCGAGATTGCTAGACGAGCACACAAGCCACCAGGCCATGCCAGACCCTTTGCATACTAGTGCATGTAATATATTTTAAACAGCTCTTGTTGCTCATTATAGAAATATTTCAAGAACATGAAACTTGGAATCTATTATTACATCTTAAAGATTGTTATTAAATGAATTAATGATTTTAAAACATTAGCCAAAATAAACGTTAACAATTTTGTGTAACCCCGAATAAAGTATGTGGGAATGGGGACGATATTTTATGGTTTTTATTCAACTCCGTGAATTAAGATGTTTGCAGTAATACCTAAACACAGAAGCCGTATTAAAGCATGTTCCACGTGCTGAAGTAGCTTGTGATTTTTGTTTTGGGCTTATCGCAAACTTGTGGTTTCCCTTTGCATTCAAAAATGTCACTTTGGGATTGAAGAATTAGTATTAAAATGAGTGGAAGATTTATAACTGCTCTGTAGAATGTGTACTTTTCAAGAACAAGATCTCATTAAAATGCTTTTTTTATTTTGTTACACTTCGTTTATCGTATCTATTTGCTTTATTTCATTTAAATATTCTTTTTCAATTTTTATGTGTTTCATATCATTCAAAGGACAGGAAATGCGGCTTGATGTACGAATTGTTGTCGCCTAAAAATTCAACAGGCAAAAAGTTTACTAAACCAAAAGCTTGTTGTTTTTCTCCCTTATTTCGAGACCTTGATATACCAGTACGCTGTTCGTAGTTTTGAGATGAAAGAAACTCGAGAAAGATACATACAAGCTCATTAGAGACGTCTTTGTAGGGATGAAGGTTTTTGAATTGTGTTTTGTAGAGCGTGCAAATGAGACTAGATCTGAAAAACTGGCGGAAAGTTCCTTATAACTTTATTCTCATGCACACACATCAGCTCTGAAAGCTTGAATGGCGAATCTCGTAGATCGTTAAGTATCTCAGCTGCTCTCTCCGTGCGGCGTGGGCAAAAAATACTTGATTTTATTTCGTACTGAATCGATTCTAGAAACGATACAATTTAGATGTAAATTCGAGAAGACTTTTTGAGCCCTTCTATGGGCAGCTTGGCCAATGTAATATCAAACTGTTCATGCAAAATTGGATCATATCATTCTGCAAGCATGTGTGTTTGTGGGTTTATGTATATAAAACATTTCATGATATGCTTCAAACTATAAAAAAAAGTTGTAGGCAACTCGCATCAGGATACCACAAAGTAATTATGCTTTTAAATTCTTAAATGTACTTAAATACAATAATTATCAATTTTAGCTTAATTGGGTAACGTAATTTCTTAGCCGATTTCAACTTCAAGAATTCACGTCTGAAACTGAAACATTTTTTCTTTCTTTAACTTATTATATTTTTCACATCTTACAAGAGGAAAGTTTTAATATCAGACTATCTCGAAATTTTCAGGGCTGGAAATATGTCATACTGTTCATCAGCGAGAGATGTGTTCACATTGGACTGCGAAACCTACAGAAAACATAACACTTAGTTACTTCAGGAAAGGGATTTTTTTCTTTTTTGACTTCCTCCGCGGTGCTTGGTGACATTCGATTAATTGCACATGGTAATGTCAGATCCACGTGTGTCATATTGCTTGGCTGTGGCTTTGACAGATTTGGATGAAGAAGATGGGACACGTCACAATGATTAAATACGACGTCACCCCAAAATATTGATAGTTTTTTCTTCTCCTTCTGTAGTATGCATGATTTTTAATATATATATGTGTGTTCTACAGGATACACTCGTATTTTGATACTTTAATGTTACACCAATGCTTACTTAATTTCACGAAACGTAGCAACAAAAAATAAATAAATAAAGGATATGCTAAGTTTAAAAACTGTAATTAGACTTCTACAAAGTAAGTTAATGCACTCATATTTTTCTGTTTTAATTCATTTAAATATGTTCAGTATAAACACGTATTTCACAACTGCAGTACAGTTCCTTTATTGAGTGACTGGAGTTACAAAATATACTAACGTTTACAAACAGACCGATGGATATGTATCAGGTTGTTTGTAAGTACTCCAAATATGAAAATAGACTGTTCCGGATTCATTTAAAAGAATCGTACGCATTTCACAAAGACTCGAATAACTATTGTGTTTTATGCGTATTCAGATTAAAAACAAAATTGGAAAACGCCTTCAATGCATATTAACATATGAAAAAGTAAAAGGTATTTTCAAATGCAAAACAAATTTAGAATGTTAAATCTATCTATAGTCATAAAACTTCACGTGACTGGTTTTTATGATTAAAAAATACGAGCTAGAGAGAAGACTGTCAGAGCTGCAAAGTTGGCTTCTTTTGGATATTTCATAACTATTTTAGAATCACATAATAAAGTAAACTTTGTCTCAAGTTCTCAATTTGCGCTCGACTCACAATCTACCGGTTGCAGGTTCGAATCTCGTTACTGATAATGCTCGCCCTGTCAGCTGTGGAGGCGTTATAATGTGTCGGGCCAATCCAACTATTCGATTAGAGTAACCTATAATATGACGGTGGGTGTTGTTGACTAGTTACCTTCCCCCTAGTCCATCATTTCTAAATTAGAAACGGTTAGCGCAGATAGCCCTCTAGTTTGCGCCAAATTCAACAAACGAGTTCTTACATTCTCATTACTGTTGTGTGAAAAATAAAACTATTTTATGTTGTATTAAATTAAGTCTTACGTTTCATAATTTCTAAGAAAGACAGGCTAAACATTTTAATACAATTAATAATCATATAATTTTGTAGGTACAGAATCAGTAACCTTATTTTTGTCCACTAAAAGTATTTTATAAATTTATTACGTACAATGTAAATGGTTATAGTTATTATTAGATCAGTCCTATTAGCTCTGGTTTTCTTTCACATAACCTTAATACAAACCAGACTATTCTTATGCTTGACCTTTTTCTGTCGGATTTTATCGCATAAGTTTTGCAAATCTTACACTTTAATGATAATGTATGAAGTTTATTTCACTAACATAAATTATTTTATGTCTAATAACTCTTACGATGGAAGTTTATTTCACTAACAGAAATTATTTTATGTCTAATAACTCTTACGATGGAAGTTCATTTCATATTATATTTTAGTCTTACTTGTCACACCTATAATTTTCTACGAGTATAAAAGTGATACTTCAAGTTGGCAGGTTTTACTCACATGTGACATCAGTAATAGCAACCTATAGTGACAGTGAATAACTGGTGGTAGGTAAACAACAAAAAATAACCTACGTCGGAGTGCGAGAAAAAGTGTATTTTCCTTCTAGTTTCCAAAATAGTAAATAATACGGTTGGTTTTAGCTATAGTGCAATAACTTTTCTAATTAGAGCTGAAAGGATAACAAAAAACTGATTACTCTGGGGTAATTACTTGCATTCATCATTGTATGAGTCACTGTTCCCATCCATGGTATTATATGAATAATTTTCATAGTCTATGTCTGAGGGCAAAAGTGCTGAACTGTGACATCGATACCCTGAGTGCCTAAACTAAGCTGTTACATAAGCGTAGTTCCAGCATAGGCTTTTATTTTCAATACCAGGCAGTATATAGGTTCTTTATGCTCTTGGAAATCTAGAAATAGCAGGTTTTGATATTCGTGTCGAAACTAAACTCGTACTTTTGCTGTATACTCTTGGAGGAAGACATCATAATTGCCACATGGGAAAAATGTTGACTGGGCTTTTGTCATTAATGCTCTGTGTTTCCTCCAAGTCCCTCAGGAAATCTTCACCCTCAACAACGTGATGACGAACAAAACCATGCCCCTGTTTCATCTAAATGAAGAGAGAATAATAGGCAATCCAGCAAGCTAAGGTATAGAGTATTAGTCTCGACTGAATCCAATTACCAATGCGATGATTACTATAGACATTAAAACGTTATAAGCATTTGCACGAACTTAACCACCATTTTAATACTCCTAATCAAGGTTAATGTGTATGAATTGAGAATCTTAAAAGTCATAATAAAATATTATAGTATTTCTTTATTTTACTTTTCTAAATATTTCCCGAACGTGTGAGGTGGCCAGAGGATGGTTGTTTATGCTCTGTCAGGATCACACCTTGTCTGAATATTTGAAGTCTAGTGCGACTGGAAAGTTTGTCTAATGGTCTAACCTATAATGAAAAAATATGATTTTGGTGCTGAAACGAAATGGAGACAATCATATTAATGACAAAGTGTGGGACACTTCTCTCGTGTAAGTTACGCCTGTGGATGATAGTTAAAATCAACACCGTGTTTGTGCATTATATAGATATATCTATGGAATACTTGACATGGTAAGGTGATTCAAAGCTGAAAAGACATTGTCATATAAAAAGCAACTGTTAGTGTTTAGGTTATTTCCATAAATATACGATAGAAAGATATAAATTTTAACTGAACAGTAAAATGGTCATGACATAAGAGACCCTTTTATTTTTAAAATAAAGTAACGACTGGTTGTTTTTCATGCTTAACATTGAGGAAAAATTATATGCATCGTAAATTTTGAGCTACCATGATTAATATCACAAACCGACTAGTTCAATGGCCAATATGTCTCTTCAAAGCTGGAAAAGTGATGTACTGTAAACAACGGAAACAGCCTTCAAACAAAATGAATTATATTTCTTTTTGCCTCCGCCAACTTTTTATCTTGTTATCGACGAGAGAGTAGGTACCGAGCTAAACTGACTTTTTATCGACATGTTTCCTGGGAAGAGGGAGGTTGTGTATCGTCCTAATGCAGCAGCTGACCCACAAACACGAATGCAGACATCGGCTGAGTGGGCGAATGGCTAGAGAAGCTGAGAGCGATTTCTATCTTTTGAAGCCATTTGCAGTTACCCCGAGGATACACGTGATGATGACCATGCAGAAATTGTTATTAATATATCTTAGTTGCTCTGAATAATATGTCATTTCCCTTGTATTACTGAGTAGATAAAAACATACGTGATATTATTTAGTGTGACCTGTTTGATTTGTAGAGCAATATTACTTTTCTTTCCTTTAATTTCATATAATTCTGTTTGATTCCGATCTTTGAAAACGAAAAGTCCTCTGTGAAGTCCTCTGAAAAGGAACATGCCGTAATTCCTTAAATTATACTTAATTGATTTTAAGCATTTTGCTCATTTTAATCGTAATGTGAATACATACACATTTGACAACGTTACATTTTTAATTTCTATTCGTAAGAGATTCAGGTGAATCTGCGTAGTAGACCTTTATTACATAAAGATTCTATAAGTTAACAAATGTCATATAAATATCTCTGTTTACTTCAAGAACTTCGTATTTAACATACCTACACATGATTACCTGTTTATTTTAAGTACGGTAGTACTTAATAGTAGGGATCGGCAAGGATTCAAAGTAATTCACGTGCTGAAAAACCACCCTATCGAATTCCTAAACAAAAAACCGACCATTCAAAGTATTAGTTACGATACATTAGGCGCATATATACTAATAATACGCTAAAAAGGCCTCTAACATTTCCGATATAACAACACAAACATTTCTAAAACATCAACTTTTTCGTTTACTACCTACCTACTTGATCACATCAACGGGGCTAGCGCCTAGACAGCTCAAACTATCGCTACAAGATTTCTCCAGCTTACTTGACTGGCCTGTGGGTATCCGCTTTTGATATTCCGATAAAGATCCATATATATACAGGTGTAATATAAATGGTAAATATATCGTGCATGTACTTAAATATATTTTCAACCCAACGGATGGCGCTACAAATCGATGGATAGACACGCGACAATT
The DNA here is from genome assembly GCF_000517525.1 of Limulus polyphemus. Classification (NCBI taxonomy): domain Eukaryota; kingdom Metazoa; phylum Arthropoda; class Merostomata; order Xiphosura; family Limulidae; genus Limulus; species Limulus polyphemus. The sequence goes on from NW_013666306.1 coordinate 234,967, forward strand.
TCTAAAGGTAAAGTATATACTTTTATATAACATAAACAGTAAACAAACAAGAGTATTAAAAATTGTAAATTTTAAAATGAAGTATGGACCCTGCTATAAAAAGTAATGAAACAAGAAATAAAACCACAATCACTAGTTTATAAAATTTAATCCCTATTTCGACAGTGTTATACACTCATCTGCAGGCCAAAGTAAGGATTAAATTTTATAGAATTGTGATTGTGATTTTAATTCTTGTTTTATTACGTTTTATAGCAGAATCCCTACTTCATTCTAAAATTAATAAGTTTTTAATACTCTACTTTTATAACTACGTTTTACCTTCTTTCTTTTTTCCTGGTGTGTTCCTATGTTCGTCAAAATCAAGAAAGCTTATATGTAGAAGACTAAATTACCTCGTCAAATAAAAATGAAATAAAAAACATTACCAGCTCAGACAAACTAGATGTAAATGAAAGCAAACCGCAAATTATTTAGAAGAATTTACTGCAGTTTACAATTACCAAGTCAAAAAAGAGGGCCTCTAGCTCTCTCTATAGCATTTTTCCAGTCTTTTTCTTTGTCATCAAAATCTTTCAAGCATATGACTAGACATATTTCAATAAATATAATTTCATTCGCCTTACTCGTAAGAAATTGTTTCTAAAGTATATATTTGTTATATTTATCTAAGAAAATGTATTCAACATGATCTCTGAACTAGCGTATCTGTTAGGGTTAAGCTTAGCTAATTTATTAGCCCTTGATTAGAGCGGTTTGTTTTCTAGTGGGCCTGGCAGTAATACCCGATGGGCGCACTAATGTCACGACTTTTTCAAGCGCTTTGAAATCATTTCTACTTTGATATATAATGTAAGCTAAAACAAATTTCTCATCCACCACTTTTCACTAGGGAAAACAAGTAACTTTACTTCCACAACTACAGATCGTTCCGATCAAAAATTGGAAACCTTCGGCACGTGTCTGGAGGTGTTTAGAATGGCCCGATGGGAAATCACGCAGTCGGGCTCTCTGTTGACGTGTATGAGGAAAATCAAACTACTTACTTGACTCCACATCTGATTATTTCACACTTGGAATGAAGCTTGGGTTTGTTGACAAGAAATGATTGAGCTCAGAGAAAATATTAAAATCAAAGAACCCACGTGTTTAGTATTACCTCCTTTATAACATCCCAAATATCATAGGCTCCTATTAAAATAACATTTTTTCTGGAAGCTAGTTCTCTTTCGTGGTATACCACGTTTTAGGGATTGCGTTCCGAAATTATCCAGGAATGAAGACATAAGCTAAACCAGTAAGGATAGAATAAGCAATACACCTAGCTTCAACAACGCTCAGTCCGAGTCACAACCATCAAGCTCATAAGACACTGAACGGCACGTGAAAACTGTTCAAGAGATACTTCACTTCACAACCTTGAGATTAGTGCTTCAAGGTCACTTGCATTTTAGAAAGGTTCCTTATGAATTTGACACACACACACATACATACATATAAGTATGCACCTTCAGGCGATACTCTATTTTCTCCAGGTGTTGTTCAGCATCTCGGGGGCATCGATTATTCTGTGGCGACGGTCCACGATATCACGCACAGGTGTCGAATATATCTGATCTTTCACAAGAAACAATCCAACGGGGTAATGTCAGGGGAACGTGGGGGCTATTGTATGGTCCATCTCTACCAGTCCATCTGTTTGGGAATGTGTTATTCAGGAGCTCCCGGACGTCAAGACTCCAGTATGGTGGAGCAACATACAGGAGGAAAAAAACACTTTGAGTTGTTCGGGAAGGTAAATAAAACCGGAGTGTACTGTCTATAATAATTTTGAAGTTATTAATTTTTAAAATGGGTCAGATAATTTTTGGACACCCTGTATATGAAATCATTAAGATATTCGGTTAATACACGAAAAGGAACGGACTCTTCGTTTTTCATTAAACAACTGAATATGTCTATTTTTATTCTAATGATGACTGGTTCAGTTGGAAATAGTACATCCTGTACACTCGTGCGCGAGCGCGCGAATGTATGTATGTACGTTTTACTTCAAGAATTGGGTTTTAAGTTAATCCAATAAGGTAACGAACTTGGCTATATATATATATTACCCCTTTCCTCTTAATCAGTTATTATTCAACTTAAAACACGTTGCTATTAAACTCTGGACAAATAAGACATAAAACAAACACTTGTTTTCCAATGCCTTGACTGAGGTGTTTGAAACTTCCTTCGCTGAATGTAAAAAACGTATATTATAAAATGAAACTAAAAACAAATGCATCACTGTTACTTTAGCTTTCCTCCTTTTTAAGAAGAAAATGAAATATTTAGTTTATATTTCTCGCATAGTGTTAAATAATAACAGTGCTTTTACATATAAGAGATGTAAGGGAGTTAAGGGTTATAAGAATGACGGTCAAATCTCACTATTTTATTAGAGCAGCACAGTATTTGGTGGTGAGTACTGTAGACTAGCTAACTTACATCTATCAACTGAAAAGTAGTCACGGCTAGCGCGTACTGCCTCTGTTTTACCCGAATATCCAAAAACAAACGAGTTATAAATTTATAGGAAATCAAAAACAACCGTTTACGTCCGGTAAACGTAGAACAATATATAAACTAACTTATAAATGTTGTTGAAGTTAAATATATGCATTTTTTACTTGCATTATTATCAAACTAAAATATATGAGCTCATTCAATCCGAAAAGGGAAAAAATATTTTATAAGTGCTTTTAATTGAATATCGTTAGTGAGAATATGAAAGTATACCAATACTTTCACATAGTGTGTTTGTGATAAGCTGAAAATGTCTATTTCTCATAATTGTTATCTTGCCACGAAAGTTTGTAAAATTTTTGTTTCATTCTCCATAATGAAATAAAAAAGAACGATCCTGATACGCTCTCCAGTGGCACAGCGGTAAGTCTATGGACTTATAACGCTTAAAAACGGGTTTTGATACCTGTGGTGGGCATAGAAAAGATAGCCCAGCGTGTAGCTTTGTGCTTAACTACAAAGAAAAAAAAAACGAAAAACGATCCCGACAGGACAGCTTGGACAAAAATATGCCCCACCCCTCCTGTATTTCGCAGATATTTTTTTATACTATGAGAAATATTGGTTTTAGTTTTTGTGTAGATTAATGTGCTCTATATTACGTACTAAGCTGCAAAAACAACAAATTATTTACTGGCCGCTCTATGTCAACACTAATCGGGAACTGAAGGATATCGATCAGGAAGAGGCAGTTTTCATCACATACAGACATAAATATAGATATTTCTTGGTATAGTACTTGCAGTCATCCATATCTTCAATCTCAGCTGGCTTACTCCACTAGAAATATAAATAATAATAAAAAAAGATGGCGTCGTATAACATATTTTGTAAAACATATAAAAATTCGTGCGCTGTTTTATGTAACAACTATGACGAGAAATTGTGAATAGCTAGTTGTTTTTGTAACAACTGTGACGAGAAATTGTGAATAGCTAGTTGTTTTTGTAACAACTGTGACGAGAAATTGTGAATAGCTAGTTGTTTTGTAACAACTGTGACGAGAAATTGTGAATAACTAGTTGTTTTTGTAACAACTGTGACGAGAAATTGTGAATAACTAGTTGTTTTTGTAACAACTGTGACGAGAAATTGTGAATAACTATATATTTTAGTAATCATCTTCCGTGTTTACTATTCAGGGAAAGTATGGTTAGAGCTAGTCTACTGTTTTTGGCAATTCAATACCTATAATGCAATGAATGGTTTTGTCGCTACATTTCATCTTTTGACATGACATTTTTAGTCCAGCATGGTATTGTACCCATAATTATAATGATTATTATTTCTGTTCAGTTGTTGAGGTCAATGTTTGGTAACATGACATGGTCAGGTTAGATCTCTTCCTTCTCCATGATGTTTGAATGTCATTCGTTGCTGATATATAAAGCTGCTCTGTTCCAACGTGTAGTAATTAAGATCGTTTGAGAAGAAATTAACCAGTTTGATGAGAGCAGGTTTATAATGAACAAATTTAGATCGTATAGAGTTCATGAAGACATTTGTGAGGAAGACTTCGGTACTTGGATGAATTTTTACTAGGATTACATCTTCGTCATCAGTAGTAACAGACTGTTCGTCAGAAGTTGTCTGGGTGACTACACTTTGAGGGTTCTGACAATAGTCTTTGTTTTTATAAACCATAAGAGGATCAGGAGTAGTGTGGATGTTTGGATCTGGTGTCTGAGAGGACTGACTAGTTTGTGAGCATAATAAAACGGTAATGATGAATGCCGAAAGCGCCAGTGTTATAAACCAATCATATTGATATATTTCTCCAACAAGTAGAAACACACTCTTCAAAAAACTAATTTAATTTAGTTGACAAGATAAGATATTTTTGTGATATCCTAGTATCACACTTACGTGCTCGGCATGGCCAGGTGGTTAGGGTGCTCGACTCACAGTCTGTGGGTCGCGGGTTCGAATCCCCGTCACACTAAACATGCTCGCCCTTTCAGGCGTGGGGGCGTTATAATGTGACGATCAATCCCAATAGTCGTTGGTAAAAGAGTAGCCCAAGAGTTGGCGGTGGGTGGTGATGACTAGCTGCCTTCCCTCTAGTCTTACACTGCTAAATTAGGGACGGCTAGCGCAGATAGCCCTCGTGTAGCTTACGTGCGTAGGTGTGTTTAAATTTTCTGTACAGGGGAAAGTGAGACATGTCGTTTTTTAACGTTTTTAAGGAAATGTATTACTTCAAGACCAGTAGAATGTATATGATATAGTAAATGTTATTTTTTGTAACTTGAACGCCGCGTTCTTTTATATTCTCCACATTAACCTGAATGAAGCGGTTTGACTACCAACTTATAAATCTATTAACTTAACGAAGCTTAATTATCTTGGAGAGCCGGTTTCTATTCAGTGCAATACCAAAACGTATTCACTGTCCTTTAAGCTGTGAATGCGTTATAAGAGTGACAGTCAATCTCTTAGAGTGAGTGGTAGGATGCTGTTGATTCACTGCCATCTATCTGAGCTGTAGTTTAAAATCATGGACGGAAGCAGTGTTGTTATGATACAAATACAAAATTATCTTGGAAGTTTGTTGTGTGTGTGATACGATTCATATCACCAGCTATTTAAACTGTCAATATCCACTAAAAGTTCTATGTTCAATGTGGCATCTTAAGATCCTAACTTTATCTAATACTTGTTACTGTTTAGTTATACAGATTTAAAATTAATTTAGTAGAACCAGCTGGTTGTCTTTACTAATGTAAACTCTTCTGATCTTGTCGAAGCATGAAATGTTTGTTATCTAATACACATTTTCTCGACTATATTCAATTGATGTTTGAGTTACTTTTATTTTAAAATGTTCTGAACATATTTAAGCCCTAAACATTCTTTAATCGAAACTAAAATTCGGTCAAAAGAAAATCTGAACTAAAACTTGTAGTTATGGTTGATTCAGTTATACATAGTATTTAAAACAATATTGAACACGGTACAGCGCATATAGTTCACCTTAATAAAATCCTCATCGCCGAGTTTCAGGTTATGCCTGAAGAGCAACTCTTCCATTAAAGCAAAACTACATTTTCGATTTTTTGCATAATAACTCAATTTTCGTTCGAAGTTAAATATTTTCCCATTCCTATAGGTTACCATTACCACAAAAGTGAATATAACTTGCAACTCAATTTTCGTTCAAAGTTAAATATTTTCCCATTCCTATAGGTTACCATTACCACAAAAGTGAATGTAACTTGCAACTCAATTTTCGTTCAAAGTTAAATATTTTCCCCATCCCTATAGGTTACCATTACCACAAAAGTGAATGTAACTTGCAAAGTTCTCTTTCTTCTGTTTTCATCGAAACCTTACCGAATATTTCTAGCTCACTTTCAAATATTCCATAAAATATCTTAGCACGAGAAGAAATATTTGTTCGTCGCACTTGTACGTTTTTTTTTTTTTTAGGATAAGGCAGTCTGTGAGGGTTGAAATAATATCCAGAACTCAAAAAAAATATTTGTATTCTATAATCATAATAACTTAATGTGTTTTAATGTAAAAACGATGTACGTAGATTATTAGTTTAGCATATGAAAGTATTTCATGCAATGGTTGAATGAGGATTCAAATTAATCAACGATTAAACAAATCTCCGAATCTTATATATTTCGTTTAAAAAAAAACGTTTCAATTCGACTTAGAGATTCTTTATAGTTTCTGAGAAGTTGTCTTTGTCATGTGGAACTTTCCGTTTCCGTAACTAAATTTTTTGATACAGTCTATCCGTAATTTTTCTAGTTATCTGAGATTTATTTAGTATTTGGTTTTAGTATCTTTATAAGCAGTAGTTTCTTAATTAGTTTGCATCTCGCTTAGTAACAAAAACAATTAAGCTCAAGAGATCTGTTTCGGAATAAATCAGTTAAATACATTCTTCATTTACATATAACAACAACACTTCCTCTTACTGGGCACTTTGAAGACTTGCATAGAGGATAAGCCTAACATTTCTTTACAAACACCGACTTTATAGATCAATAATAATGGAAGGAACTTAAAATTTAAATGTAATGGTTTCTACAGGTGTTCTATTGCTGCCAGACGATAATATGTTAATGGCTGTAACAATCTTTTATCCTAAAAATACTGCTAGAAATAGTGATTTTTTACGTATGGTCTCAATTAATACCGTAGATAAAAAAATCAGTCTATATTTTGGCACGCATACATGAATATTGAATGTGATTATTTCTGGAAGATTTAAAACGTCTGATACTTTTAGTGTCCAACTCTACATAGCAAGCATAGCATGCAGAAGAATTGGAGCAAAACTATAGGACTAAAAGATTTGTAGATTATACAACTAATGACAGAATAGTTTCTTGCAGCATTTGCAGTAAACTTTAATATTGAATTATCCAGCAGAAATTTCTTGTCCTGGCGACCAAAATCAAGTTACACATAGATACTTATCAAGTAATTGATTTAACTACATTCCATTAGGCTTTGTTTTACTGAACTGAAAGTAACCAGGAACTATGTACGAGTGTCGTATAATTTCTTAGAAACTTCTGGCTTAGTTACATATAAATGTTCATGAACATGTGAAGTGCTAACGTAGCCAAACATATATAATATATGTGTACATTAAATGTATGCGCGCGCGCACACACACGCATATCCTATAGCTTTGTTTCACTGTTTATTAATAATCACATATTCATATATCCTTGCATCAGCATAACATAAAAGTCCAGACTGAGCGTACGTTGAATATCATATTATTTTCCTAAAATTATCGTTTTTCAATTACTTCCAATATAGTGTTTTGTTTAATTATAATGAACGTTGTATAGTGACCGAAGTTAATTCCCTGCCTGGATTTTAATTTAATTTTTTAAACGGATTTCTGAGAGGGAGATCCGCTAAGAAAGCAAGAATGCTGTGTTATGTCATCATGTCGTCCACTATCTGAAGTATATATGCACAACCGCTAGAAACCGAGTCGATCTAGAAAAAAGGAGCAGTTGAGAAGACAACCAATAAAAACAGCTGCGGAAAATGAAGTTCCCGTTTCCAAGGCTTTTACGGATATAGTTCAAAGAAATCGGTCAGGCGTGGTATACCAGATGTCATGACAAACAGTGAAAAATATTCTGTCGGTAGAACTTTTCCATTCCGTCGCCATGCGTTAAGTGATATTCGTACATCTCTCGCATCTGAAAAGAATACATGAACCGATACCTGAATTATTTATTCACTAGAGGGGTTCTCAGTTCTTCATCGAAAGCTTTCAAGTACTAAACTAATTAGTTAGCACTAATCTTGAATTCCAACGATATTCGCCCATCAGTAGCTCCAACTTTTTCCTTTCAGTAGGCATGTACAACGGAGAGTTCAATCGTTTTATTCTGTTCTTTTCTAATAAATCTTTCAAGTAAATTCAAACATTTTGTAGGGAGGTTACAGGGTACATAATGAAAATCGTCATCGAAACTATACGCAAGGAATTTTGAAATCTTTCATTAAATCAGAATCAAAGTAAAATGCCAGGCCTAATCTAGTGATTAGGGTACCCTTTGTGAACCATAAAGGTCAAAGTTCCAACCCATGATATGCCGTTGAACACGCTCATCAGTAAATCCTGCTATTTCGGTTAAGAGCCCCCTTCCCAATGGCTGAGCGGTAATTATGAAGGATTATAACGCTAAAAACCGGGTTTCGATACCCGTGATGGGTATAGCATGTCTAGCCTATTGTATAGCTTTGTGCTTAACAACAAACAAAATCGGTTAAGAGTAATCATGTAGACAAGCGGAGAATACTGACTGTGTTTTCCCCCTCTGGTCAGCAATTGTAAACCAGGGCAGACTGTGGCTGAACTTTGAGGTATCTGACTTGACAATTTATCCAATGTGTCGTATAAACTGTATTTCATGTTGAAAATACCAAGATCTATAATTTGTCAACGTAAGTTTATCGAGAATATGAAATTCTTTCCACAATAGGTTAATTAACCAATAGGTTAATATTTTGTGTGTGTGTGTGTTCTCTTCATAATAATGGTATTTCAATTCGATTTCGGAATATCTCATGGTGACAAAATAGTAACTGAACTTTCAAGCTACACAGTTAGCTATCTGTAATCTGCCCACACCGTGGATATCGAAACTAGATTTTAGTGTCCTGAGCTCTCAGACTTACCTGTGAATCACTAGAGGTGGGGGCATTCTGTGATATAAAGTATAGCTTATACTTGTCTAGAAAGAGTATGGATTTATTACATATTTGTGTGTTTTTACGATGAAGAAGTTAGAGAAAATAGTAATTTAATGATCCCAGTGGCTCAGTGGCAAGTCTAGGGGGCTTATAACACTAAAATTCGGGTTTCGATACCTGCAGTAGACAGAGCACTGACAGCCCATTGTGCATATTGGTAGGAGGGTTATTCACGATCCATGATAACAATTTGCATATTTCATTTACCTTGCCTTTGGCCATGTGCGTGGCCTTGACTGCATGGTTAAAAGGTCTGATCCATTTGTACCCCCCTGGAACTACAAACAAGAATATTGACACGGATTTAGATCTACAAGAGCGACACTAGAGCCGTATTCAAAAGCTTTTCCCACATAGCTGGAAGATGATGCAAGTATGTCGTCACATTGGACCAAGCATATATCTGTTAAGTCCTGGAGATTCATTAACTTGTTGCTGGTGGTAAAATGTATCAAAAAAGGCACGAGAGGATGGGGCCATGTCACGAAAGGTTTGGATTTTTCAAGTGACTTTTAGGTGGCACCACTATGCTCGAGGATATGACTTTTTACGGACTGGTCACTAGTAAGGTAGGCTACTTCAAAAAAAGACATCATCCAAGTCAAAATGGCGCATCTTCCACATGATGCAAGCACGGGCGGAGAATTCGTGATATAACATTTGCATCTCCCATGATGTAGAAAGAGCAATAAGTCCGAAGCACTCATTCTTCTGCCATTTCCATAAATAATCAGCATTCCCTCTGTATTCACGCTGGATACCAGCTGCTAGTCCGACGTTTCAGTGACCGTTTGATCTTCATCAGGAAAAACTACAACATTTCGACAACAGGCAATTAATTAACCGTTGAAAGTATTGTGTCCTTAGGTAGTACATAATGTGTGGAACAGTTGCATGATAATACAGTCAGTGCTTATTTTTCGACAGATTTAAAAGGAATTGAGCTACGATCGCGGAAAGATTAGTCTTAGTAAACGAAGCAATTCGAATAGGTAAATGAAAAATATAATGTAAATCGTATATAAAAATGTGGATACATGTAAATATACAGAGTAAATGGAAAAATGATTCGAATCTTCATAAAGGGTATGAAGCAAACGGACATTGCCATAACAGTAGGGTACCCCAGTGTACTGTATCCAAAATCCTGAAATGTCGTTGGACTACAGGAAACGTTGTTCCAGAAAAGTCTACTGTCAGAGACCGTATTTTGATCCGGTTAACACGTCAAGGTCGATACAAGTCTTGCAACACCTTACGACAGAAATGGCATTATACACTTTCAGTCCAATGTATCCAGAAGAACAGTGAAAAGGAGACTGACCAAACAAGGTTATGTTGTAAAAGGGGCTATCTTAAACCGATATTAACCAGAATTCACCGCCGTTACATTATTTAAAAAGAAATGTATAGATGTTATTTCAGATTGTTCTCTAAAAACCTTAACAGAATACGCTTTTTTATGTTCAATGGCTAAAGTGTTATAGATATGTTTTGTTTCCTAAATTTAGTCAAACAGAAAACATCTTCCATTTAGAAACTTAATGCAAATTATATGTTACATTAACCTGTAATTTTTAATATTTATCTCATTTTCTTGAACATGTATCGTCATTTTGTAACATTGCATACATTAATCACTGGTTTAACTTTTACTCCTGATCTTTTAGATAGATTGCTTTGATTAGAAGCCATTGATAATACTAAAATATGTAGCATTTGATAATCCATTCGGTGACACACAGATTTCTGACACACTATGGTTCTTAGAAAAAGTAAACAAATCAAACATTTTTTTTTGCTTTGCCCGAAAGTACATTGTTCTAAAGGAAGCTGATAGCTGTGATGAAGTGAGATTAACTGTGAAAACATTTCAGCAACATAAAATACACGCAATAATATGGTCTTACAAAATGCCGTTCAAATGCAGACTTTGGGATTGAATGTCGCCAGAAACAAGTTAAAGCATAAAGTATATTTGGCCCTTACACTCGTAAACTTTCATGAGATTCTATATAACTTACAGTAAGAGCAAAATCTGAATTAGCTAAAATAGCCAACAAAAACTATTATTGTTATTATTTGGCTAAACTTGGCAAAAAATGTTACAAGATAACATACTTCACACCTGCCACCAGATGGCAGCAGTACCGAAATGGAATCAAAGTGATGATAAACTATTTATTTAAATTTCCATGCTCAGTTTTTACTTGTTATAACGAACACACACTCTGTTTAATAACACGATAAGTTGTTTGCTTTAACATTTTGTATCTAAAGTACGCTTTTTTTATGAAACTACATTATCCAACTCTAGTTTTGAATAAAGGACTTTTAATATCATTAAACGAATAGGCAACAAACGTTTTCATAAACCTAGTAAGGTTTCAATACTTTTGAGTTCCGGATTACATCGAATGAATGGTTACCAACGATTTTGTATTGTTACATATTCAAACAAAAGTAGCAAAATAGAAAAGGATGCTTCTACCTACTTCAAATATTCAGTTGTTCTTGAGAGTAGGCATACAATGAATTCGATTTCGAATTGTAACAGTGAGAGATCTAATACAATTTGAAGCAAGTTCTTCGATGATTAGCGTGCGAATCCATTGTTAAATATTTTAGACAGATTACAGAGATTCGCAACAAAATTGTGTTGTGAAACCAACAGTAAGTTTGAACTCATCAAGAATTCGATCAGTTAGTAACATCTCTTATAGTAGCAATAACTAAAACATGCATGAACGTAACGCAGCACTGCGTGCTAACTCTTCATTAATGTGCATGTAATGATTGCTAATCCCTGAAGTTGTTATAGTACAATTACAGACGCCTTTTGTGAAAAGACGAGAGTTTCTGAAAAATAAAGTTTCATTCTCGTTTATGTTTGAATAATTGAGATTTCGTTCTGAAACCACTGTTGAGGTGTAGGATGAAGAAGACAAAAAGGAGGAATTCTAAGTTATTGGAAAACAATTAGACTAACTGAAGACGATTGCCCGTCCCACATTGTTGTCAGGTTCCTCTAATTGCTTTCATTAGAGACTTCAAACTTGTAAGTTCAGTTGGAACCGATTTTAAACAAGAAAACTTTCGGACAGTTTGAAGCTATGTATCATTGTTTGTATTAGCTAAAGCGAGAAAAAGAGTTTTCCGTTTTCTACAGGATTGTTGCATTAATTAATTAATAGGAGTAACATTGCGCGGAGTGATTTACTTCTTAACAATTCTAAACAGTAGTGCTTCATTTTGTACATGGAGTATTTCTTATCTTTAAACAGTCATACACTGCGATACTGATAATTTTGTTCGCGGAATGTTATTTCATCTCATAACAATGCTACATGCTAATTAATATCAGTTATTAATTACGATAAGAAAAAATATGCAAGTATAGGAGGTTAATTCTAACAATTATACTATTAAATCAATGCTTTCTGAGTTGGTTAGAATATTTTTGACTTATTACATACAAGTCGAGCTTTGACCTAATTCTTTGGAATTTTTGTAGGATTTTGTTTGTAAAGTGAACGTTATGAAGCCAAATTTAGGGCCTTGAATTTACTTTACATAAAATCACTATACTTTTATCCAATTTGTTCCTTTATAAAGACTATTATGTTTAAAACAAGTTAGCATCGTATATAATTGAGAAACTAAGAGACAAAATTAAGTATGAAAACTAGGCAAACAGTATGCAACACTGACGAAATAGCAGTTTATTTAATCAAATGCCAACATCTAAGCAGTGATCAAATTACAAGAACATAATGAAGATTAAGGAGAACGAATTAAGAAAAACTTGAACAATCCAGCAACTTTTATCTTGAACTTAATCTAATAAACCAAACATGAGAAGAAACGATTGCGAACAACTTGCAAGGAAACAGAAAAACAGCAAAAATAACACACACAATGCACACAGATAAGAAAAGAAATAGCTGAGTGAAGAAATGCTTCTCAGGAAATGGAAAATTTAAAGTTTTCTTAGACAATTTAATTTATACCGTCGTAACATTTCTTATACGTCTGAATTCTCTAATTTAGCTTATTATTTTCCACTTTTGCCTTGTATATTTTTATATAAAACTCAGTCATCTAAGTGAGTGTGTGTGACTATAATTTTTTTCCTGTTCTCGTATCGACACATAGACTTTTATGCGGCAAATTTCGGATTGCTAAGTTTAAAAGACGACACATTTGAGACTGAAGGCATTTAAACTTCAGGTTGAAACATACATGACTCTAGATTAATCGAAGAAAGGACGATGTCTGTGTGTTATATTGAAAATTCTGAAACAAATGTTGGGTGTAAATACTTAGTTTAGTTGTTTATTTTCCGTGTAACATTTAAAGAACGAAGCTGCTTTAATATATTGAACAATATATTAAAGATAACAATAACTTTTAGATTTATTAAGTTGTTGATTGACGTTTCTGCTAATTATAGTTAATTGAGCTTTTCTAGAGGATATCGTATTCAAATTAACAATTCGCACATTTTTTACGCACATGTGCATTTTTGTTTCGGGATTACTTTAAGCTGATAATATTCATACGTATTTTAAAAAGAAAAAATACCAAAAATAAAATGTTTTAGAAGTGTAAAAATTGATATGTATAAAAATTAAAGACATTGTTATCAAAAGGATTTTTTAATAAAAGCACCCCTTTTTTTCTCTCGATGGTCTGGTTAGGGCACTCGACTCGTAATTTGAGGATCGCAGACTCGAATCTCCTCACCGAACATGCTCGACCTTTCAACCTTGGGGGGTATAATGTGGTGGTCTATCACAAAGAGTAATCCAAGACGTGGCAATGGGTGGTGTTGACTAGCTGCCTTCCCTCTATTTTATCAATTCTAAATTAGGGACGGTTAGCCCTCGAGTAGCTTTGCGCGAAATTCAACAAACACACAATCTCTCAAAATGGCAAAGCGTTTTGTGTGTTCATTGAAATGTGATTTCCCGTGTAAAAACGTAATATTCAGAACATACAGTATTTTATCTTACTATACCAAGATGTTTAATTCTAACGAAATTCGCAGATCATTCTTTGGGTCCTCTTAAAATAGAGTTGATGCCACAAAATCTACGCCATTAAAGTTTACTTTGATGCATTTGACTTTTCTACGTAATAAGGCCATTTACGTACTTCATTTAGAATTATTTCATGCAAGGCAGAAATCCATACAACTTAAGTTATACATTGATTACAGTTTTGATAAATTTTGGCTGTTACGATATACCATATTGTAATGACACAATTGAGCAGAATATCGTTTTATTTTTGGTCAAAACAAAATCATTTTCTCTCTTTCCTTTGATTCAAACGTGATTTTATCTTCAGTCATGGCCTGTCTTTTCGTAGGGTCAAATATCATTTAATTCACTTCGAATGGTAGTCACACACTCACCCCAACCCCTTCGTCAAACATAAATGTAGCACGATTCTTCGAACAATCGTTCATAATATCAACATATCTAGATTCTTAAACATGTATTTTATTGTAATCTTAATATCAAAAACCTTACTTTACAACGTATTTCTTTCGTGTGTTTTTTCATTGTTATTTATAATCTGAAAAACGTGGTAACCATATTTAAACCATTGTTTACCAAAGTTAGCATACGACCTTCCAACATAATGTTTGTTTGTTTCTTGTGTTGTACATTCTGTATTTTGCTCAGACATATGTGCTTGTTGTGATGGAATAAATTAAGATAAACTTCAATAGAAACTTCAAATAAAAGTATCGGTATGAAAACTGATAACAACAGAAGGATCAGTATAAACACACTATTTTCAAAAATTTCTTGGAAAGACTTAATAATAATATGCGTTATTTGGTTGGAGGATTTTACAACAGAAATTATTTATATGTTTTAAGTAGTTCTGATAAAAAAAAAATATGGGAGTATAAGGAGAACATCGTTGGAGATGTAAATTCAGTTCTATACTGGAACCGAATAAGGATCTAGATTCAGTATATACGATCTTCTTGCCATAAATGTGAAACACAAGACACACTAACCAAATTATATATTAAAGTGAGCTTCGGATGCATCGCGGATGTACGTGTGATGGACAAGCTTGATATTACAAGTAGTTTATAGAAACAGTAAGGATGGAGTCTTATGCCTTTCCAGTGTTAAGCAGGTTCCAGGGTACTTGGAGCTAAAACTGAAATTCATCTTTAGAAAAAGAAAGCAGGGTGTAATAGCAATGTTGCGTTGGAGTGCATTGAAAATTGAAGTACCATTGTATATGTTTATACGAAAATCTTTCGTGAGAAAACGTCGAAATGGAATTTGTTTTAGTTAGTAAGTTTGTTTGTTTATTGTGAATTTCGTGCAAAGCTACACGAATGATATCTGCGCTAGTCATCCTTAATTTAACAGTGATAGACTAGAGGGAAGGTAGTTTAGTCAACACCACCAATTTTTGGGCTATCCTTTTAACAACGAATAGTGGGATTGACCATCACTTTATAACACTCACACGATCCCGCGACCCACAGTTACGAGTCGAGCACCCTAACCACTAAGCCATGCCAGGCCTTTTGTTTGAATAAGACGGTGAAAAAATGCGATTTTGTTTTGATATACACAGCGTGGTCACAAGTAAATAGACACCACCTTTTCAGAAAAAAA
>NW_013666306.1:251392-284268 GCF_000517525.1 Limulus polyphemus
TTCCTCTAACAAAATCTGTCAATTCGAGAGAACCTTGAGTTCTAAGCATGTTGTAGCACAATATAATTAGTGTGCGGACCATTTTAATTTCTATAGTGCTCTGTGAACACAAATTAGTTAACATAAATCAGTTAAATGACGAAAAATTAGGTGTCTATTTACTTGTGACCACTCAGTGTAGACTTGGAACGTATTCATGTGATTGACTATGTGAAGCTTGTATTTTAGTTTAAACTTATATTTATGTATCAAACAAATCACTCTGAAAGTTAACTAAATACATAGTTTAAACGTACATTCAGGGTGTCCTTAAAATTAGTTGTCAATCCTGAATATGTCTACACGTTTACAGAATATCTTCAAAATATACGCTTTCTAAACCTGCACAGAAATAAGAAAAGTGATGTTGATTCCCCAACGTTATTGCGGTAACCTGTAATTAAATAGGACAAGGTACTTAGTTGTGAAGATAGCTTTCAGATACATGACCACTGATGTATTTAATAAGTGGCCTTTGTAATGTTTGAAAACGATGTCACTTCGAGAAGTGGTAAACGTTGCAGTCAATTTTCCTTTGTTTAGGAAGACAAATCTTGTAATATTTGGTAATGGATGAATCAATACAGTTGCTTTAGAAACATAGGTGTTAACTACTAACTGAAGGGGCATTTCAACGTTGTTATTAAATATTTCAACCTTAATGAAGCGAGGATTTAATTAACCAAGATGTTACTAATGTCGATTTGGCAGATGGCGGCTCACTTGGGCCACTGTTTGTGTAAGAGTTCATTGAAATGGACCGCCACAATAAAAGCATGTTATCATATCTCACCTGATAAAATCACATACAAAGTACATCATTTTAAAGGACAAATAAATGGTTGAAATTACTGTAAATGAAAAGGGGGAATTAAATGGTCAGCGTTTCGGCTAAATGATGAATTGTTTGACCAGTTCTTTGTTCTAGCGATTTTAACAATTCTGTAATCTTTTCAAGTTTATCACAGCATTTGTTTCATTCGCGATAATGTATAGCAACGTCATTATGATGTTCAATGATTTTATGCCTACACACACGTATAAATAATGTTGAGTACAGTATGATAGAAGATATATCAAACTTAGCGATTGTTGATACAAGTTGGTGTCTTTATAGATCATAAATTGCTTGAAATGTACGTGAGAAAATAGGATAATAGTTGCTGTTAATCTTGCTTGGGGATAATTAAATTATTTTTCTCGTAATGTAATTAGTTCAGTGGATAGACGATTGGGTCGTCGGGTTATGACAAATTTATTTCGGAATTTTCGTGCAAAACTATACAAAGAGCTATCTGCGCATAGCCGTCCCTGATTTTGAACTGATAAACTAGAGGGAAGGCAGCTAGTCAACAGCACCCACCGTCAGCTCTTGGATGATCTTGGCCCGGCATGGCCAGGTGGTTAGGGCGCTCGACTCGCAATCTGAGGGTCGCGGGTTCGAATCCCCGTCACACTAAACATGCTCGTCCTTTCAGCCGTGGGGGCGTTATAAAGTGACGGTCAATCCCACTATTCGTTGGTAAAAAAGTAACCCATGAGTTGGCGGTGGGTGATGATGACTAGCTGCCTTCCCTCTAGGGTTACACTGCTAAATTAGGGACGGCTAGCGCAGATAGCCCTCGTGTAGCTTTGCGCGAAATTCAAAACAAACCAAACCAATGGATGATCTTAACTGAACGAATTGTGGGTTTTGACTGTCTCTTTTACAGTTCACCGACGACTCCAAAGTACAGAGCGTGTTGTTATGGCAACTTGGTGTAATAGTTCGGGCACGCTAACCATTTGGCTAGCCCGGTTCGATTAGGAAAGAAAAAGTGCCATAGCACTCTATGATATTATATCTGTATGGAGAAGCACTTTGTGCTAATTCAGTAGTAAATCAAGAAACAAAGGTTTGTAAGAACAATGATGCTTAATGTATAAAATATACTACGTGTTTCGACAATACCAAGGTAGTATGCTTTCTGCAATAAATATCACTGTGTTTACAAATCGTTCTATGTTAATTTAATACTATATGTTATTCCCAAGTCCCGACTTTATTATGCTTTTTCTAAGTTATATTTGTATTTCACTAACTGTTTTTCGTACTACTTCATATGGAAGGAACTGTGTGTGATATCAGAAGTGCACATTTTGAAGAGCTGTAAAGCCAATTCTTAGAAAAAACAAAACATTGAGGTGCGCGGATTTTGCACAATCCTGTATATCAATTTTAAAAGAAAATCAAGAAATAAACTGAAGTACTGACGTCACAGTGTATATGTAGTTGTTAGTATACCGAAGAAATGGAATATATGCTAAAAGATATATCTTTAACGAACTAAATTTTTACGTTATTTTTATTAAAAGTTGTAATGTTGTAGTTGCTGAATAAATGAAGCATGTTAATAAGTGAAGCAAACGTTCGGTTAATATTAAGAATTGTTTAAAAATGGAAATGGTATGATTTATTTGTATAAATAAATAATGAATGTCAAGCTTGGTAGTTCTTTTAGAAAGTGAACTGGTACCAGACAGAATTGGTTGATATTTTGAAAAACAAAGATGATGAATGTCAGAATTCTTTTTCTGTGGGAAAACTTCAGCGTTGTTTGGCTGTTAAGGGAATGAAATGTAATTGTCGAGATTAATGTGTTTTTTTTTATGAGAAAGTCGTATTTGGTAATGTTGGCCACGATATTAGGGAAGTGGGATGGAACTGGATAGAACTAATGGTTGTGAAAAAGAACGATCTGCCGAAGTAACGTGTTGTTTCAATTGTCTGTTATGTGTTGAAGTAAAGAATGATGATAGCCCAAGCTGACTGACGTTTGTAGAGAAATGAAATGATGAGTGACTAAACTGATATTTATGATAGAAAAACGAAGTGTTGATTGAGTGGTTACAGTATTATCTTGATGTATATTTTTGTATTTAGTTCACAAACTTTATGCCTTCAGTTTCGAACCGATTCGTAGCCATGGTGTCGATGGGATCGAACGACCACTCCAATAGTCTAAAAAGTCCACTACCTTTAGATTTCCAATAGTCTAAACAGTTTAGATTTCCGTTGTTTTTGTTGTAAAACGCTTGACTTGCACGTAAAACTCTTAAATTATTTGTGTGGAAGAAAACGTCCAAATATTTTTGGTAAAAAGACTCACCCACATCCTCACACCCACACACACTGTAGTGCTTTCTGTACCCCTAAGTGGAACTAATTCAATGATCGAGGTAGGAAGTGTAAGTTAACAACTTGCAACTCGGAAATATATATATATATATTGATTATTCTAGAGGTTAAAGAGATACGGCCGAGATATATGGAACTGGTAGAGAGTACGGTGTTTAATAAACCAATGACATTATTGAAAATATAAATATTATTTGAGTGGCATTGACTCGGACATTAAGTGACATTGTAATCAACTGAAGTACCGTTTTGTCTAAACGTCTTGGTGAAATTTAGCTATAACACTGTTGTTTTTGTTGTTTTAGCACAAAGTTACACAATTGACTAGTGCGCTATGTCCACCGCGTGGAATCGAACTCTTGATCTTATCGTTGTATGCCCTTAAAATGGGACAGATGTACCAGATACATAAATAGTTAGTTATAGAGAATGTTATCAAAAGACGCCTTTTTTCATCTCAAATAGCCAAATTGCTGTTACACTAAGGTCAGTGGCTGGTCATTTATTCTTTATTGTGAATTTCTCAAATTAATTCACAAATTGAAAACGTAAATTGGAACATTTATAGACATGAAAAATATAGATTCAATCCACTCGAAGTTTTATTAACGAACTACAGCACGTTTTAGCGGAAACGAAGATAAATTAAAAACAAAAGATAGTTTCTTTAATTGCAGTTTCCTTCAGGAAATTAAACACCAACAGTAGAAATTAGTTGTGAAAGATCTTTAGACTTTACGTTGTGGGCGTAACATTGTTAGAAGTTTGAAATGTAAACAAGCTTATAACACTAATGGTAAACTAAGCGCAATTTTGTAATTTCGCTACATGGTGGTTAACTACACGCATGTTAAGATGGTGTTAATTAGCCGTACCAGCTATTGAGTTAACGGTTCATTTGATAACACAAACTGTAAAGCTAATGTCGGAGTGGATTAGATGGTGGTAATGTCTAAAATAAAGGGGGGAAGGGATGATGCTGTGATGTTTACAGTGGATGGATTAGATAGATAAGCCTTTGTAAATTGTGTTATTGTTTAATGTGTTATCTTAATAATTCTTTGTTGATATATAAAATCTCAACAACTTTTCGTGGGGTAGATAGATAGAAAGAAGGCGAGGTGTAAATATCGAGGTTTGAATACTATTACTTTACTTACTACTGCTTAGATTACTTGAAACAAGATAATGTACTTAAACACACCTTTGTTTTAAAACTAACTTGAACAACTTAGCAATTTGTAAATGGAGGATGGTAGTTTTATTATAATAATTTTCATGGTATCCTTGACGAGACGAGTAAATATCCTATTACTGATTTTTTCAAATTTATTTTAAAAACTTTATTGAAATTTTAAAACCATTTTTCTCCATCGCGTACATATTTTTCACAAAACGTCATAACGCAATACATAAAAAAAAACTACAACACGAATATTTGGTGTTGATTAGCTGCGTTCCCTCTAGTCTTTCACTGCTAAATTTGGGACAGTCAGCGCAGGTAGCCTTCGTGTAGGTTTGCGCAAAATTCAAACAAACAAACAATCATGAATTATTTGATTTTACTTGACGAGTTTAAGTATTGGTATGAATTTACTCTTTCTAAACGATTTATGTTATATATATATATTTCTTAAATCTTTCGTTACATATTGCCCCCCAGTGGCACGGCGGTATGTTTGCGGACTTACAACGCTAGAATCTGGGTTTCGATACCCGTGGTGGGCAGAGCACAGATAGCCTATTGTGTAGCTTTGTGCTTAATTACAAACAGCCGTTACATATTAAGAACTTCTGATCAAAAGTAAGCTAATTATATGAACTAGAATTAAGATAATTTAAAATTAACTTGCATATTAATGAAGACAAATGTATAACAACCTGATTAGAAATAATTGTGCTATAAATCAAAACACTAGAAAACTGACACCTTTAAACGTTTATATTGCAATTGAATCAGTTAGATACTCTCACTGTTAACGATGCTTTCGGCCATAATTCCAATAACAATGATTTCGCAAAGTTTGGAAAACTTAAGAGATTTTACGTTAGTCCTACATCAGTATACTTGACCGCCAATGTAAACTATCTCCATAGGGATGATTGTAATTCAAACAAAATTATAAAGAATTATTTAAACTTTATTAATAATAAAGTTTGATGAGACTGACTATAAAATGGATTAAGCCATAAGTATTACATTTAAATAGAACAGCATTAGATTGGATTATTTTAAAATAGAATCTTCATAAGCTTATTTGGGATCAAAAGCCTTTCATCGTTTATATTTTTAGCGTTAGACAAACTGCAGTTTGTATAAAATTATGTTTGTTGTGTAATTATTTACCTGTGTTTTGAGCTATGTAACGTGTATTTAGTATCAAACATACAGCGTATACACATTTTTTATAAAGTTCCTCGCTTTAATTTCGTCCATGTGTAACGTTTTCTTGACTTACATGTCTTAGACAGAAGAGATCGATACCTTGTGTCTGGTAGTCAGTCTCGTGGCTTTTTATTTTCTGCAGGATTAAACTGTCTCGATTGACTAAGTATATCTATACATTTATTTATAGTTCTTATGACAATTCATTTGAATATATATTCATCAGTAATCTGTCGGTCACTTGCAGGGAACCACACCGGCCAGTCATCAGTTTCATTGGACGTTTAGTTCACGACCGCCTCAGGACCACAATTTGCATGCCCGGCAAGAGTGCGCGTGCGCACTTGCGGCGCGAACGCGAGCCGTCGTCCCAGACGTTAGCGTGCCACAAACTGGGAAAGATGGAACACTGTGCGGTAACTGTTGTGTCTGCTGTTGCCTGGTTACTACATTGGAACACGTTGGCTGCCGACTTCGCCTACGATGACAGGTAAGAGGGATTCTTATAATTTGTTTTGGAAAAGGTTATAAGTATTTTTATACGAAAAAGGCTTAACTGGTATTGATATTCGACACAGCTATTCCAAACATCATAATCTGTGATAGGGTTAGCGGTGTTCTGTGAGTAGTCCGTCGCCCTGCTGAGCACATGAGACGCAAAAGACTGATATTCAACCTGAAACTGGGCTATAAACGTGATGGCTACAAAGAACAGAAAAACTCCCAATATACGTGTGGTATTATGAACTCTCTCAAAATAGCACCAAGGGTGTAGTGGTCTTATGTCTGAGAGGAAACAGTTAAACATTCAAACAATGAGCTGGCAGATTTAGAGAGTGAGCAGGCAACCCGCAGCTCAGGTCGGGGTATAGGACGCCTACGGCCCCAGGCCTAGTTGTGGTGATTACCCACCTGTTAGTCCCGGCCGCTCGGAGGCCACGTCGGCTTGTCTCACTGACTCGGGGAGCCCCGGTTTACGATGTGTTTAGGACCTATCAATGTCAGCTTTTTGTACAGTTGAGGTGAAATTATGATACTGGCTGTAGCGTTGTAATCACAAATGCGTGAAACAACAATAACAACGCAAGTTTTTTAAAAAAAAAATCAAGTGACAGTAAAGCACACTTAATATTTTTTTTGCTATTAAATTGTAGTATTTCAGTACATTCAAAAAGGACACAGAGATCATATAACTGCTTAACAGAAATGATTATTTACACACAAAATAATGCAGGACACGTAGAAATTAAAATTATGTAATATAACTAATTAAAACGTTGAGATGCCTTCGAAACACATTTAATGAACAGGAATCAAAGTGCCAGTTAAAGCGAAGCAGAAAAGGAACAGAATATCTTATGACCATTGGTGATTAAACAAATACTGTTCATAAATTTCCGCACTGCACACATAACAGTGCCCCCCCCCCCCAGTGGCACAGCGGCACGTGTGCGGACTTACAACGCTAGAAACCGGATTTCGATACCCGTGGTGGGCAGATAGCCAATTGTGTAGCTATGTGCAACTTCAAAACAAAACACAAACACAAAACAGTGTCAGCTCGATTGGCCACGTGTAGTCGTGTCGTGTGCTCACGGTACTCTACATGAAGTAATCCTGTGTAGTCAGAGCTAAAGTACATCATGTGCAATCGATTTTTCAGGATTCGTGGACCAAGTTGAACATATATTTAGCCAGGCTGTTTTCTGGTATGAAACATGTGTGTGTATCATTGGTTTTTAATATATTATACAGTGTGTGTAAATAGACGCAATAGAAACTCTAGACGAATTCTTTGTCTTCTTACCAAAGTAAAGACCAGATGCGACTCAAACGCTTACTTATTCATTCCATTTTAGATTGTGTCGAATGTTATAAGAGAAAGCACCAGAAATACAACTGTGAAGCATCTTGATTTAGAATATCTTGTGTTTTTTGTTGTTGTTGTTTTTTTACGGTAAAAGGTGTCTACTGAAGATACTGATCAATAACTAAATGGATTTTAACCAACATAACCCTAAAGTACGAGTTAATTTAATAATGACAATGATCTTTTGAGATGGAAAATTATTATTTAAGATTTGTCTGTGTGGTCTTAAGAAAAATGAGCAGCCTGATCAATTACGTGTCTATAGTTTTATAATAATCTTTCGAGGGTGTGTAATGAACGGTTATGAATTGCAAAAGTTACACTGTAATTCAGGGAAAACGTGCTAGGTGACAGCACAAGAAAATAAATATACCGTACCGAATCTTTTTGTAATATTTCTGATTATATCATGCATCGAATTAGTTATTGTAAATAACATCTACTAGATACAAGGAATTAGTTTTTGTAAATAACATCTACTAGATACAAGGAATTAGTTTTTGTAAATAACATCTACTACATACAAGGAATTGGTTGTTTTAATTAACATCTACTAGATACAAGGAATTAGTTATTTTAAATAACATCTACTAGATACAAGGAATTAGTTATTTTAATTAACATCTACTAGATACAAGGAATTAGTTATTTTAAATAACATCTACTAGGTACAAGGAATTAGTTATTTTAATTAACATCTACTAGATACAAGGAATTAATTATTTTAAATAACATCTCCTAGATACAAGGAATTAGTTATTGTAATTAACATCTACTAGATACAAGGTTTGAACGTAAATAAAATGGACACTATTCATCATAGAACAATATTACCAATGAGACACACGAATCCGAAGTTATCGGAAATTGTCACCACAGGGCGCTATATAATTAATACGGCCATCATTCATGTCGCCAATAGCCTGCATCCTTAGACGTGATCGACAGCTGAACGAAGCTGTCCGGTTTTCAACATCGTTACAAATACATCATTAGAATAACGTGACAGACAGCTGAACAAAACTGTCCAATATTGAACATGGCTACAGATACATCCTTAGAATGACGTGACAGACAACTGAACGAAGCTGTCCAGTATTCAGCATGGCCACAGATACATTCTCAGGATGACGTGACAGACAACCAAACGAAGCTGTCCAGTATTAAGCATGGCCACAGATACATTCTAAGATGACGTGACAGACAACCAAACGAACCTGTCCAGTATTCAACAATACTATAGATACATCCTTAGGATAACGTGACAGGCAATTGAACGAAGCTGTCCAGTATTTAACATGGCTACTGATACATTCTTAGGATGATGTAATAGAGAGCTGAACGAAACTGTCCAGCACTCAACATGGCTTCATATACATCCTTAGGATAGACAACTGTACGAAGCTATCCAATATTCAACATGGTTACAGATACACCCTTAGGATGACGTAATAGAGAGCTGAACGAAGATGTCCAGCACTCAACATGTCTATCTATACATCCCTGGGATGACTTGATAGACAGTTCTATAACGAATAATAACGATCTTTTTGATAATCGAATATGCGAGGACACTTTATAAAAAATCCCGTATATTAACACTATATAAATACAAACAGAAGATGTGAAATAATGAAAACCGTATTGTTGTACCATTAAAACGTATGTTCATATATACGTATAATATACGCACGCGCGTGTGTACGTGACGTGGTACATACCATACAAGATTGACTGTTAGAATAACGGCGCTTTTGTATATTTTCCCCACGATGTAGAGAAACACCAAACGAAATACAGATGACTTAATGTAGAAAATAACAGAATATAGCCTTTCTTGGGATCTGTCCCAGTGCTTTGAATGTAACTTGTAAGATTCTTGTAATCGTAGGTTTATTGATTTTTAATACTGTCGGTATATGATACTCCATTATGGTGCAAACGTTAACAGGCAAAAAAACATACTGTAACTTGTAAATACGACAGGTTAGTTACATCTTGTGTGCCCTAGTCAACCATAGAATGGGACTTAATCTCATGTGGCTGCCACTAACGTATATGTTAATATTTAAAAGTAGTGTTTAGTTGATTCAACGTCAGTCAGGTAGGGCAGGGAATTCTCATGCAGGTGTTTGTCAGGTGGCTCAATTAACAACATACAATCATGATAATTTTAGTTGTGTTTTTTTGTTTTTGGAAAATAAATTATTCACTAACAAAACCACAATAGTACGTGTAATTTATAATTGAACGTTTTGAGTTGGCCTTAAAATGAACAAATCTACCTTGGCCTATATATGTTTTTATTCTAGGAAGCTGTAATATTTTCGTTTTGCTTTTCATTGTATTTTGATAACTTGATTTTATCATGTTCCAGCGACGTAGAAAGACATGTATGCTATTGTACACAAAAGGCTTAATCTGACCACAACTGCTAATTGTAACCTGCAAAAATACAGTAGAGATGGGAATGGCGAAGAGGGGATACTAGAGATAATTTAGGCTGTAATTTTTGGTCTTTTAGTTCTATATTTGATTCATAAAGTAACCATGTAATATGTTTCCTTACATTTTTATACCTTGTGTTCCTGGTAACTTTCTTTCTCAAACAACAAAAACAATATAGAAACCATGAAAAAATTCAGTATTTATTTTTTGGTAAAAAAAGTCTGCTCATAATCATTTAAGTTAAAATAAGATGGATTATAGAAAATGCATTCTTCCCATTTGCAATAGAAATTCCTTAAATTTTGAAAACACCAGTTAACATACTGTTTAAGTTCTACGTTCATTTTCACACTCGGTCTCTGAAGATTTGTAAATCTTAAACGTGATAAGTTGTCAGAGCATTTTGTCAACTTCGGTGTATTTCACGTATTCGTTTGAAAAGATCTAGTCTTAAAGCAAGCTTAAACCTAAGTTAAAAGCGCTTTCTGGTAGTTTTTAATTAGTGCAAGTAAAATAAGGGAAACGCTATAATTAGCGACGTGGTCCAGTCGTTCGTCATCTGTATAGAAGTTGAAAAATGTCGGAAGCGTAAGATCGTATAAAAGATTTTTAGGATGTGAATATGTTTTTCGAAATGGCAGTTTGTACTTGTGTATTAGAAAATAAACGGTAACATTGTTGTAACATTGACGACTATTGCAAAGGTTTGGTTATTATTTGGGCACTAACCGTCTCTAATCCTAATTTTGAAATAATAAACTAGAGGAAAGGCAGCTAGTCAACAGTACCCACTGTGAAATATTGGGCTGCTTTATCGAATAGTAGGACTTGACTGTCGCTCTTATAACGCACTCCCAGCCCCAAAGTTCGGAACGTAATTTCTTCGGCAACGGGACGCGAATCATGGACGCTCGGTTTCACGGTCCGATATGTTAATCAATAGACTGCGCCCAAACCATAATGAAAAGAAGCCAATTAACATCATCATCACAGCAGCTGTTACTTATTTACGTAGAGAGCTGTGGTTGTTTCTAATTTAACTTTATCTCTGCAAGTTCGGATTGTAAATTAAAGTTTGTAGTTAAAGACTAATTTTTTTTAAAGTTATGCAAGTATCTTGCACCAACCAAATGGCATATGGTGTCGTTCGAATCTGGTGTATACTGGAAGGCCCGGCATGGCCTGGTGGCTAGGACGCTTGACTCGCAATCTGAGGGTCGCGGGTTCGAATACCCGTCCCACCAAACATGCTCGCCCTTTCAGCTGTGGTGGCGTTATCATGTCACGGTCAATCCCACTATTCGTTGGTAAATGAGTAGCCCAAAAGTTGGAGGTGGGTGGTGATGATTAGCTGCCCTCCCTCTAGTCTTTCACTGCTAAATTAGGGAGGGCTAGCGCAGATAGCCCTTGTGTAGCTTTGCACGAAATTCAACAACAAACAAACATATATTGGAAATACGATAATTTGATGGTAGATGTCCATTCCACGTGACATTATTTCAGACTTCGAGTCTGTTTTGCACCTAAAGACGTGGAAGTCTCAACTATGGTTCATGGCAAACCCCTAAACGCAGTTTTGATTATTTTTCTTATTAGTTTGCATATTGTTTCATTAATGGTAGAGGAAGACTGTATTCTAGAAAATAAGAAAGAATTAAACATTAAGTGATGTGATTTATATTCTTTGAAAATTGTATGGTAAACACTTAGCAATTATTCGAGATATTAATCAAATTAAACATTAATTTACAGGTTGCTTGAGATGCCTGCGTAATAGCGTTAGCTGGAGATCGTAAGTTTAAATAATGTTTCATATTTAGATACCCCCCAGTGGCACAGCGGTATGTTTGCGGACTCACAACTCTAGATACCGGGTTTCGATACCCGTGGTGAGCAGATCACAGATAGCCTATTGTGTGCTTAATTACAAACAAACAAACAGTTAGATAAAGATAATATTTAAGAGGCAAAGTAAGCAGTGCTATAGCGCAACTACAAAACTGAGTCAGAAGGACAATATTTCACACAGATACAACTCGTATAGGATATACTGGTCGAAATAAAGGCAGGGAACGATACTTAAACGGTCGTTCATGTCATAAACTCTATGGAATCCTTGTGGGGATAGATTCGATACAGTTTCGGAAGTTTGATTTTGCATCAAATCATCAAGGTAAATTAAATTACTTAAACATAAGATAACTTAAGGTACGTTACTTATATTACGGAATACGCGAATTAAATACACACTGTGTGGTTAATATCATGAAAGTTAAACCTGTCGATATAATTCTGTAATGTACCATCAAACTTTCAATACTCGTCCAACTTCCCGTAATTCATGAAAAAGGCTCAGACTGTGGTGCATCTGATGCTTATCGAAAGCTCTAACGAACTGAGTATGGGAAGCACGGAAAACGTGTTAGGGTGAGGTTTCTCCCGGAATATATTGCCATAAATTGTTCGTCTTCGAAAATACGGACCTATATCAAAGTTTGGAGCCGTTTTCCGCACCTGCTGTGCCTCCAAATTAGCCTGAAGGTGTGAAAGTGTTCGACGCCGGTTTGTGGAGCTGTCACAGGAAGATAAGCTTGTATAAGGCTTAGGTGACATTTCCTCTGTTTATCTAGCCACTGTATCTTGAGAGACTGGCAGTCGAAATCAGTAACGAAGAGCGTAGAATACTGATGGGGAGAAAAGACACAAAATCCTGTTTTGTGTAGCAATGTAAGTTTTTTTTTATTAAAATGGAAAACGTCAATACAGTCTAACATTGAATACAAACTCACAACCTCACGTAGCAGCAATATAAGGATAAACTTAAATTATATCTTTGTTCGAGACGTGGTTGTATTTTATTGCATCGTTACGAGCCGAAGTTGTTGTTTTTAAAGTTGCATTATGTGAAATATGAATTGTATAACTACTCCTACTTAATCAAAACATGGCAGTTTTTACCCATGATTTTTAAGGTGGTTCTAACACGAGGTGTACAAATGTGTACGCAGCTCTTTTCTTTATTCGTAAAATGATTGGCACTTAATTGACTTGTGTATAAATTATAGTAAACTTCAGTAATAATATCCTTACAGTACACAGCCAGGTGGTTAGGGAGCTCGACTCGCAAGCTGCGGGTCGCGGGTTCGAATCCCTGTCCCATGAAACATGCTCGCCCTTTCAGCCGTGGGGGCGTTATTATGTGACGGTCAATTCTACTATTTGTTGGTAAAAGAGTAGCCCAAGAGTTGACTAGTTGCCTTCCCTCTAGTCTTACACTGCTGAATTAGGGAGGGCTAGCGCTTTGCGTGAAATTCAAAAGCAAAACAATTATTTTATGACGTCATTCTTCTAACTAACAATCCAACAATAGGAAAATGTATATATAAATATTTAACAGCTCCCTGCATTGTTGACAGAATTAGACTTTCATAAAGTCTGTGTTCTTCTACCCAGCAACCTGACAAAGTTTGGACATGATGTAGGGTGTTTCCAAAACTGTTTCAGGGAGGTGTTTAGTATGCTTTTAGTCATTACCAGGCGTCAACTGTTTTGAACAGTGTTCACTGATTCTCGAAATGCCCTGTATGTTGACATGTATCCAAATCACCAATCTCGTTTGTGAAAAAAGAGAGAAAGAAGAGAAATAAAAGCAATGCTGGTTTGCAAGAAAAACGATTTCGGTATGCAGTATGCTATTTGTGATTTTGAAATACTTTCCTGAATAGTACTTATGAATTAGTGCGCTCCTGGTGAAATGCACTGTACCATGTCCATTTTCCTGAATAGTACTTATAACTTAGTGTACTCTTGGTGAAATGCACTGTACCATGTCCACTTTCCTGAACAGTACTTATGACTTAGTGCGCTTATGGTGAAATACACTGTACCATGTCCACTTTCCTGAATAGTACTTATGACTTAGTGTGCTCTTGGTGTAATACACTGTACCATGTCCACTTTCCTGAACAGTACTTATGACTTAGTGTGCTCTTGGTGAAATACATTGTACCATGTCCACTTTCCTGAATAGTACTTATGACTTAGTGTACTCCTTGTGAAATTTCGTTCGCCCCAAACAAGTAGTTTTTTCTGATAGAGTCGTGTTAAATATGAAATTTCTATATTGTTGCCAAAATTGCTCTTTATTGTGTTTTGTTATTCTAGTCAGTAGTTGGACTGTAAGAATCTAGGCATCAAGCCAAATTTATACCAGTAACGTTACTGGAGTTTTTATTTAATTCCTGATTATATTAAAAGCGGTACAAAACAACGTCGAAATCACTTTTGCAGTGCCTCATAATTCTGACCTCTATAATACCAAGCTCATCAGCAGTAATATAAATACCATTACGTATATTTATAAAAGTGTTTCCCTCCAAATAAATATTTTAAATAAAATTAGATGACACTGATGGTGTAGGCCTGCGGGTTTTCCGTCTAGTATGTTGTGATTGATTGTGGTTAGCTGGGCCCAATATTCACAAATGAAAACATTAATTACTCTGCAGTGGTCGCTTGACAAGAGGATTACCTGTTAAATGTTAAAATGCCATGTTTTAATATCACCCTACGTTGGCGTCCTCGAATGAAATATCGACATTTCATCGGAACGAAAATCCCTCGAAGAGCGCACAACATAAAGACTTGCAGTGAAGCTAGGGCATGATATACTTAGAAATAGCCTCGCTGGTTGGCATGAAAAGGATTTGGTTGAAATGCTCGATATCTAAAATAACATTAAAGAAAATCAATATGGGTTTACTAAGTTTAAGAAAATAACCACACGAAAAGCTCAGAGTGCATCTTCTTGTCGTACATTGACACCTGTATAAAACTCGTCAGCAATCTGTCTTAACGATTGTCTTCATCTCCGTCTGTGTTTGTGTCCTAGCTGTCTCGAAACGCGAGGAACAATTTACGAGGAAATTTGACACAATGATAGTATTTACTTTCCGGCCTGAGTCACTAATGTTTGGCTTAGCTTTACTTGTCAACTAATGATTTGTTCCTGTGTAGTCACATTAAGGCCGTATCCGTAGAATTAGTTGTACGAGTTTCAATTATTCTTATCCAACGCACAAGGAATCTATGAAGCCAAACCTTAAGATTCATTATTTTCTCATACCTTTTATTGTTTTGTCGATATAGTGTTGATTAGTTTGTTTTCACTGTACATAATTTTTATATGCATTGTCAGTTGTTTGTGTGACTTGCTTTAGTGGGAGAGGGGAAGACTAGATATCTGAGCTATAACTTTTGATGTCATTACCTCTAATTCATATCACTCTTTGTTTCTGATAATTGTTTCTATTTATTTTTAAAGAGCTTTTGAAATAATAACCGTTAAGTTACTGTCATTATAAGCATTACGATTGACCAGAAAGACCATCAAAAATCTGTTTATTTTTGTAGATAACGAGGTCTTTCTACCCTAGCGCTTCATTAGCTGTCCAGCATGTTAGATTTAAAAGTTGATTTGTTTTCCTTATGATATAAATATGGAATATTAGTGTCAACTGAGGCAGCTCGCAAACACTCTAGGCTTGTATAAAGTACGTTAGAAAAAAAAATTACCAGCTTAATATATGAAGATAAAACATTTCCTCATATTTAATTAATAATGTAAAATTTCTGTCATTATTTCGTTACCATTTTAAAATTCAGTACACTTATTCACATGCATTTTTCAGAGAATAAACTTACAGTAGATCATATACAGAGAAAAGGAAACTACTTCTCCTAAAATGGAAATTTTTTATTTCGTTGTTGTTCATATGTTGAAACATCAAGAGATCTTTTTTCCTAATGACGATTTTTAAAATACAAAAAAATGATAAATTTTAAAAAGGACATGTTTTAAACTGGGTTCCGAAAGAGTTTTCTTGAATTTTAATATTTCTTTTAACCAGACAAAAATTGTCATATGTAAATAAGTACATTATTACCTTCATCATTTATATAAAGGTGTGACTTAGCTATAAAGAAACTTATTTTGACAAATCGTCAAAATGTGTATAATGCAAAGTTTAATTCAACACAAAAAATATTTAGAATGACTTTCTTCTCTGCATTTAACGTTAAATGCTTCAGTGCCTGTTTCCATGTAGTGTGTGCTCGAGACATGCGTTTGAGGAGTGGAAAGAAACTCAGATGTCGTAAATAAGACAGATGTCTGAAACATGGGATAGATTGGATGCGACTACCCAACTCCACGCTCCTTGGGAACTCACTAGAGTGGCAACACTAAACCGTGGGCTAAACCGGCGTATTGATTGTCCAACTGACGTATAGTCTGCTATGAAGCTCTGGCATATAAACGTGAACAGGCTAAACTGTGATTATGGAATAGTAATATAAATCGGTTTGATCGATCGGCTACTCTTTCCAGTGCTGGTTCTTTTTCACTCAATGTTTAAGTTACCCAGTCACAGGCGTAGAAATGTCGTTGATTTGGATTGATCTTCTTATGGTTAAATCCAATTAGTTATCTGTAATTGGTTTCAGGATAAGCTTGTTTTATATATATTAGTATCTTCATTCGAAGGTGTAATTTAAGTATATCGAAAATTCATGTTCTGGTTTTATTTTCCGACATCTATAGCTGTAGTTAATAGATTGCGTCCATTATTCTTAAGCGTTTGGAGCGTATGAATACCATCATTGTTTACATGTTTAGCTACCTATACGATCACCTAATTTGTTATTTATTCATACTTTTATAACTAGATATTAATTGCTAATTAGTTTTTGTGTTTTTTTTTATCCTACGTTTTGGCTGTTAATTTGTTGCCGTCTTCAGGGGGGGTCCTGATATGGACAATTTCACTGTTAGTATAGTTGCCGGGATTCGATTTTGGGTCTTTTTAATAAAACTTCTGGTGCAGTAACTAGCCGGCTGGGGTATACCCCATTATAACTTAATTCAACTGAATACTTAAATGTTTTCAAGAGAGGTATTCAGGTTTGGAGTTCAAGAATAAATGGTGGTGCTGGAAGCATAAATCAAAATGTAGGTGGAGGTAGGAAGAAAGATAAAATAAGCATTATACACCTAACTAACTGATAACAGTTAACGTAGCATATAGAAGTCAGCAGGTGTAGGTGGGGCTGCAACTAGTAGAAGCTATCCCTGCGTCCATTATACAATTACAGAACATACACAATAAAGTACACATTTTGCACATGCGTTATTTATACTAGGTGAGTGAAGGAATGAACCCCTGCCACATTCTTATGTTCTTAAAAATCAATCAAATGTTTACTCAGAATATTGTAATTGTCCAGAAGTGAATTATTATTAAGTAAAAGAACTTAAATAGTGTTTTTTTATTCATACATGTGCCTATTATTTGAATGGGAATGTAGACATCTTTCCAATATATTTAACATCAGAGTATTAATTGAAGAAAATTCTACGCAGTTAACACGAGGAATAATCGTAAACGTAACACGGTCCTGTGAGAGTTTAGCCGAACTTTCGAATCACGTGATCAAGCTGTCTTCTGTTGTTTTTTTGTTTTTTTATATTCAACATTTTTGTCTGTGTTGTATGCCCATGTATATGCAGAACGTTCAGTAGCCTAGCTTGTCTGTGCGACGCCTCAGGTTTGGATAGCAGAGAAAACTGTTATTAGTAGCCCAAGAAAAATTTAAAGCTTAATTTTTGAAATTTGTGCGACATCTAATTTATGTACTAAAATTATTTCAAATAACACGGTACGTGTGTGAGTGTTTTCCACAAATTCTGAACAGCTTGATATTCTTGCTATTCAACTGCCAAGTTTTTTTTTGTTTTTTTTACGTATATATTCATTCATGTCAACAATTTTTGTCGAGTGATATCATCTTTGATGTCGTTCAGGATGTCCCTGCTATGGAAAGCTTGGCAACCTTGATCAGTGAAGGTGGGTGCGAGCCCCCCTCCGCCTCCCTTATCCCCAAGGGACGCATTGAATATATGGTATACATCAGCTTGTACTAGTCGGCCTGGAGTCACAAGACCTATCATTATGGGCACTACTTTTCCATCACTCCATAATTTGTGTCGATTACCTAGGCAGCTGACACCTAGCCTCGTTCCCAGGTTTACCTTGACTAGGATTCTTCTTCCACAAGGACTTTTTCGACACTGTTTTACACATCCTGTTGCCCTAAGACTGAGGTGTGTCTAGAAAAGTAGAAGGCAATTTTTTTCCACTTTTCTCATCATTTGGTGAAAGTGTTCATGGTAGAAAAAAACAACAAAAAACACGAAGGGTCAGAGGTCATAATTGAACCAAACATCCATATCTACTGCAAATCAACTAACCAATAGAGCAGCAACATAGTAGATTACGCTTAGCACTGAATAGAATTGTACGAGTATCATACCAATTTTAAGGTCCTTTTTCGTTATCGTAATTTGTGTGTGTGTAACCAAACATGCTAATAACTTCAACAGCTAATGTGTTTTCAAAATAATTATCAAAAGTTCTATTGAAACGCACGCATAACTGTTAATGTAGAGGTTTTCAAATAAATTCGCCGTTATTCTCTTTGGTTAAAGTTGTTTAATATTCAAATGTTCTTCTACACTAAAATTATTTTGGCGTTTTTGGAACTAACTAAAACAATACTATTTGTAACACTAGCGTATAAGTGAGTAGCAAAAAGTTTATACTAAAGCATACAGTTCAACATGAACTTGACTATTACTAGGCCTATTCTAAGGTCGTTAAGGTGAGTATAGGAACCCTTTATATATTCATACACAGGAACTTCTTTTAACGTTTTTATTTGGACTAAAAGCTTCCTTCAATCTGTGGATATTTATTATAAACTGTTTTTGACTTAAGCAAGATTTAAAGCTGTATGTTTAGCTAAAAGTAACGGATTATAGTTTATCCACTGACATTTTTAGAAAATTCTACATTTGGCTGAAAACAGGAAGATTGGGGAAAAAATAGTTGATCCGAAAAATCCCCCAAAAGTGGAAAATATACTTGAAAAACAGTTATATAGAATAATTATATCAAAATGTTAAAAATAAATCGAAATTACATACAATATAAAAAGGTGTTTGCATGATCCCATAATGGCAAAAAAAGCTTTAGAGAACATTCTGAGAAAAACTGCATATGTTGAAGGAAAGAGGAAATCACATGGGTGTTTGACTTGTAGGCTTCATGACAGGTTCAATCTAAGCTGACAAATGCTTTCAAAGGCACACGCACAGTACTCGCAACTTTAGAAATCTGGCTTGAAAAGTTTCCCAGTAACAGCCAGCCATCTACTGAAGTCAGCATCTGTGTATGGAGTAATATGAAGCAAGCTTCCATGATTGTCTTCGTCAGTGAAATATGTGTGTTTTTCGGACTCAATACTTTTCATTTTACATTCGTGTATACTAGACAAAGCCATATAGTGAGTGTTTAAAAGTAACATTTAAAATATTTAAGTATATTGAATTGTTCTGTGCCTATATATTTGTGTGTGTGTCTATATATATGATGTTTTTCATCTGGAATTCATCCATACAGAACTTTGGAAGAATGAATAAAACTATCTTACTTTTAGAAATACAATATACACCTTGAAACTATATAGGTGGTAGCACTACCATATTGTTACACAAAACTAATTTAGTTACGTGTAAATTGCTCGTCACTAAAAGTTTTACATTAGTTTGATGACATATTTTAAATTGCTAATTTATTTAAATGTAAAAATATTTAGTTGTAGCTTTTACGTAGTTTCCTTCCGTGATCTAATTTTTGCTTGTCCTATTTTTTCTTCTTCGGGGCTATTTCGACTGTATTAATAGCCTTTATTCCTGACCTGTAAATATAAAATACTTTACTCCTGACCTTTAAATATAAAAACCTTTATTCCTGACCTGTAAATATAAAATACTTTCCGCCTGACCTGTAAACATTATGTATAAATTCGTATTCTCATTTTATGTTAACTTGTATTTTCTTTTATGTTTATATTTCTTACTTATTACCTTCCGTTTATACTGTCGTCTTCTTACATCATGACATTACTGTCATTAAGGGAGTTAAAATCATTCATGTATGGCTTATACAAACGTTGTTGTTACCTTTTATAGACACTGTCGTTCTCATCCAGCACAAAAATCGTTTCATATCTTGTACAACCCTTTAAATCCTACCTTATACATGCATACACTATGCAGGATTTACCTTTTGCATACATTAATTCTTACCGTATACAAACACTGCCGTTCTTATCCTCACAGAAACTGTTTCTTACTTTCTAAAACATGTGACAGTCATTTTCATTATTTTTGTTCTTACCTTGTACAAACACTGTACTGGAAAGAGTGTTATACTGTTATTCTTACCGTGCTCAAGCAACATCGTGGTTCTTACTTTGTGTAAACACTGTAGATTGCCAATTTTCTTAAGTATGTATACTATTATTCTTACCGTATACAAACAATTTCACAATTCTTACCTTGTATAAGTAATGCTATTATTTTACCTTCTTGTCTTATATTTGTCACTCTTATCATTTTCAGTATACGTTTTCACTCGGTCTTGTATAAATATTATGTAAAGTCCCTACTTTGTTACTTTAAATGTATTTTTTGAATAAAGTAACTGGAAATGATTGTTTTTCCCACATTGTGGGGTTGTGTTTTCTGTAAGTTTCTTTTTTATTCCTTGAAATGGTAGTTACATATTTTGTTTTTCAGATACTTTGAGCTAGTTAGTAGAAAAAAATCATGTCATTATGAATGCTTCTAGTAAAGGTAGTATCATGCCATCTGGCGGTTATGTCTTACAGTCCAACATAGAAAAATTAATTTGCATTTATAATGTATAAATGGAAAGTCTAGGATAATAATATATATTTGGAAAAATATCCGAAATTGACGATTTGCTTTTTGCTTTATATTGAAACAGTGTACTTGTATCTTTTCCATATATATAGCGTGTAAAGTAGTGGTTTCAGAAAATACTCTAGGAAAAAAAAATACTTGGACGATTTACTTTGTTCGGGAAACCGAAGCGCGGGTGTATTTGTATCTCTCAATTCCATTTTTCTGTAAATGTTCAAATTCCTGATGTCATGTGCGAGAAAATATATTCTAAAATTACAAGTTATGGTACCCTGAATAACTAGCATTGCTCTGGTACCCTGAATAACTAGCATTGCTCTGGTACCTTGAATAACTAGCATTGCTCTGGTACCTTGAATAACTAGCATTGCTCGTCAAAGAATTAGATTAAGTCAAATTGGTCGTAAAGTTAATTGCGTACAAAAAGCATTCGATAATACATCAAATATATATATATAGTTATGAAAGAGGTGATTATGGATCAGAAACTTTCAATAAACGTTATGCTTTCAATATATATTGTTCTGTTGCTTGTTGTTGATTTTTTTGGGGGGTATCAATTATCAACATGCCGTTCAGTTGTCGTAGAGTGACAGGTATAAATAAACCTAAAGTCTCAGCACACAGGTATCTATTAGGCCTTGTGTGGATAGTAAGAATACTAGTAGCTATAGAAAACCATGTATAAACGCTGTTACACGTTTTTTTTTGTTTCTTTTTTGTTTGGTTTTGTTTTCTAAAGAAGACACTGGGTAGAACAAAAATAATAAAATCTAACACGTACAGGAGCAGCCTTAAGCCTTGTTACAGAAACTAATCACCAAATGTGAATTATATAAAGCGATTTGCAAATCTAGTTACAATATCTAGTGTTATAAATTATAACATGTAGAGTTTTGAATAAAATTCTGTATTTTTACATGCGATTGTTAAGACAAATATAGGTGTTTTGGAAAGGTGTGGAAAGGTATGGGTTAAATGTTTCCATAAATTCTTAATTAAACAATGTATAAATTATCATTATACTGCATTAAATTTATCCTTCCAAAAAACGTGTTGTTTAGAAATGATGCTCACTGAATAACGACGCAAAGTTAATCTAATCTATTGATGGTAGATGAGGAAGCGTCAAGGGATTAAATCTCCCAAAAATGAAAAATGAAGGAATTTTAGATTTCTCAAAAGTAAAATGGGTTTGTGCCACATTCTTCCAGCACTCGAACTCCGATTCCATCCATCTTCTTTATTACTTATGTATCTAAAGTATCGCAAATAACTGAGGGTAAACTGCTTGGAAGTGATTGTTTGACTGGGCTAGTTTACAAAGAAACTTTGGATAGTTTTCGTATTTTTTTATTATCCTTGAACACACGTTCAATATTGCGTCGTAATGTGCGATAGAACCTCTTTTATTTACAACACTTGAACTCAGACTTTTAAGTCAGAGCGGAAATTACATTTCTTCACAAGTGCACGAACATTGTACTTGAGTTAATCTACCACTGTCTAGAGTTTAAGCCAGCTGGCCACTTTGATTTATAATTTAAGCCTTTGAGTTAAGCCTAATATAAACACTCATCCATTCTAAAGAAATTTGGTAGGAGTTCATTTGCCAAAAACGACTTCGAATTTTACGTCTTTTTCTCCTTTAAAACAAAAAACAAAAACAAACTGAAATCATTTTCTCTTTTTGCACATTTTATTCCAATATATTTTAATTATTTGTTCAAGTTATCAGTACATATTAAAACAATTCAAGTTGAACCTTTACGAATCATTTCTTCACTCCTGGGATATACATACCAGAAGTTGTACAACTGGTTAAGTTGTTCAGAAGTTGTGCAACTGGTCAAGTTGTCATTGAAATGCAACACTGGTTTATAAACTTTATTTTGAATTAGAGAAATGTAATAAAACTGATCTTGAAGTCTGGATTTATTGGACCTCATTTCTTCTGTTGGAGTTTGAAGTTTGTCTTATTTTAACAATATAGCACAAATGCGCAATTTTTGCTGCTAACAGTCGATTTGGGAGAAGTAGAGTTTTAAATTGCTTTATCATTTTTAACACAGTAAAATAATATTATCGTTATCTGAAAACTATGTGGTTATCTGAAAAAACTTATGACTGAAATAATTCTTCGAAATAACATCTTTGTTATGTCTGGTGCCAAATTTTTTTTGAAGATGTGAGAAAATCAATTACTACAGCATACATTGTTCACATTATCTCACAGTTAACATTTTTTCAACGATTGCTCATGCTAATTTATTTTTATAGTCAGAGTTCGTTGTATTTGTTGATGAATTATATTCCCACATAGCAGGGGCCGAAAATGTTCTAGTGGTTGGTGTGTTAGGATGCGGAACGGGAGTCCCAAGATTCGAGTCGCGATATGCTGTTGTATAAGCTCTGCACTTTCAACTACATGGGCGTAATAACTGTGTCAGCAAGTTTCGCTATTAAATTAAAACTCAATCCATTAATAACCATAGCTAATTAAACCTACTTTTCTTACGTTGTTACTTATAAATGTTTGAACGCATTGTTTCATCAGTTGGGTACCTTCGTAAAGCCAATAATATCTCACGAGATTTGGCCAAGTAGGCAAGTTAAGCTAGTCCTAAATCTATATATTAAGCTAACAATGTGAAACATTCTCTATATATTGAAAGTGTAATAATAAAAAAATAAAACTAGATATATTAAACATTCTAGCCAAAATGAAAAAAAGTAACATTAAAGAAACAGAAGAGTATATAGCTTACTAACGGAACACATAAACACAAATGTTGTCGTGATTTACTTTGTCTTTTGAATGGAGATTTTCATCAACTAGTCAGTTGTATATAAACGTTATTGTATTTTCTAACGAGCTACTAATGCAGGAGTCATCAAATCTTGTCAACATTGTTATGAAAATTTACGTCTTGGGAAACGTCGATTTGCACCAAGTAATTATTTACTGTTGTTGATCTCCTCTTCGTCCCGATTCAGGATTTAATGAAGTAAAAAAGTTCCATTGTTCTGGCGATGAAAAGTGGGGTAATTTTAAAGCTCTGCTAATTCTCAAAATTATACTAGAAATATGAAATGGAATGTAATACCACAAACAAAATCTCTTTATTTCCTAAATTGTTTGTGCACTTCTTTCATAAACAATATGAAGAATATAGGAAGTTATTATTATTATTTGAGAGGAAGTAGTATTTCCAATCCAAAGCCTAAAGTTTTTTTTCTAAACAAAATATAATTTCACTATAAAGTACATAAATGAGCTAATTAAATTCTATATATCATTTTAATCTAGCTTTTCCTAATCATAATGATCGATACAAAAACTAAAGCGATGTATTTTATTTGAATTTACAACAAACTAGCAGATAGATGCCCGTTGAAACAATTCAATAGTAATTTTCCTGAAAATAGTGGTGAATAAATATAAAATGTGCAGTCAACCCAATCCATTGAATCGGGATGTATATGCAATATGATTGTCTAGTAGGCCGTTTACAACCGTCTTTTGCCATTTCATGTGTTATTTCAAAAACGAAAATTACGTGTTTTTTTCTTAAGCAAAGGAGACTGACTGCAATGCATATTTGACAAATATCTTTGGGTTTTGATGCAATGGGTGCTTTCTGCTAGCACAATAAAGCGTTCAGGTTCGGTAACTAGCCGCGGGGATTTTTTTTCCGTTGGATGCCACCGCTCCTTGTCATTTTACAGAGAGCAAGAAAAGATTGCTACCGAAGTGAGGGTTTTTGACAGTTGCCATTTCTATAAGTGGTAGAATAAAATAATGCATGTATATAATACATATATGGAAAAAAATTAATTATATAAGCCGAACAGCAACAAATATATACTCAAACACGTTCCTCTCTTTATAAGTTTTTTTTTTTTCGTTCATGCTCCTCTCCTATCTTTGAAATATTTCTTTCAATCAGTTTACGGGGGGAATCTTAAGTTGTTGTTTTTTTCTCCC
Source organism: Limulus polyphemus (assembly GCF_000517525.1). Classification (NCBI taxonomy): domain Eukaryota; kingdom Metazoa; phylum Arthropoda; class Merostomata; order Xiphosura; family Limulidae; genus Limulus; species Limulus polyphemus. The sequence goes on from NW_013666306.1 coordinate 276,148, forward strand.
AGATTGACCATTCAGCAGATACGAAGACTGACGGATCGATGTTGATATCGATAAGAAATTTAAAAAATGTAAAAAAGGAATAATTTTCATTTTATTGAAAGTAAACAATTTGATTTGTTTTCTACGATTAATCGCCCAGAAGATACAGAGCGTGACAGACCGACAGATATTTGGCTATTATATATAAAGATTGAGTAATCACAGCTTTCGGCTTAAAACTACATGTAAATGTATATCACAGTAAAATAGATAAAGACTTTATAATTACATCAGTACATGCAATATAATTTAGGTAGTTAATATAATTTCAGTCATAAATACCTAAAATGTATGAATTAAAATTGTAGAATCTAATCTACCCAAATTCTTTAGTGAGAAAGCATTCATATATTATGTGAACTCCTCCAAAGCAGATCAACGTACTTCGACATTTTTTTATTTTAGATAGTAACTGCCATTTGTTTATAATATATCGTTATTCTCAAGACAGCTGTTAAAAAAACCTTTGTAACGAATTCGAAAAACCCCTGAGTAAGGACAAAAGCTGTTAATTAAAGAGGACCATTAAATAAGAGTATCTAGAGAAATAAAAAGAAAATTATAATTTTCCGTATTCTTGCTATATTCATTGCCGAAGAGGCTTTTCACCCAATACCGTGATTCCACATGCCGAATGGGATAGGACGGACATAATAGTGGCCCAAGCACCATATATATATCCACAATTTGCACGAACAAGTGTTAGGGTGTAAATCACATTAAGCAAGTGAATTTTAATTATTGTCACCTTTATCTGGGCCCAGCATGGCCAGGTGATTAGGGCGCTTGACTTGCAATCTGAAGGTCGCGGATTCGAATCCCACCAAACATGCTTGCACTTTCAGCCGTGGGGGCGTTATAATGTGGCGGTCAATCCCACTATTCGTTGGTAAAAGAGTAGTCCAAAAGTTGACGGTGGGCAGTGATGACTAGCTATGTTCCCTCTAGTTTTCCCTGCTAAATTAGGGACAGCTAACGCAGATAGCCCTCGTGTAGCTTTGCACAAAATTCAAACCAAACCAGCTTTATTTGAAAGATTTACAGGTTATATTTTTTGGATAATGACAGTGTGTATGCTATCATAGCAAGAATTAAAGGAAACTTGTTACATTTAGCTAGAAAACTGAATAGACTCAATCTTTTATTGGGAATTAAAGAGCATCAGTATGTCACTACGTCAAAAAATTACAAGTTATCTTCCTCACCTAAGGCCATATAATTCTTCCACAGAGTGACACTGTATCATCCATCCAGCTGCGTCCATGAGTGCTGATATTACTCGAAGCTTCAGTTCTTGTTTGATAGGGGCATAAGAGTAGTTACCTAATATGAGGTTCTTTATTTACTTATTACAGCTATCAAAATATACCCCACAGACACACACACATTTAAAGTTCATTCTTTCCGAGAAGAGGTCATTCTACAAGAACGTTTAAACGTTCTTTAATTTTCTCGTATTATCTTCAATGAAATTTAATAGCGTGGATTTTCTGATTGAAAAAAAAAAATGTTCATTAATGCGCACCGCTTAAATAAGGGTACTTAGAGAAAGAGAAGGGAAAATTTAATTTCCGTATTCTTATGTTAATGGTATATGTGCATCGTTCTTGTATTTGTCTATTATGCCGCTGTACAAAGAAATTAGTACATTCCGTCTGATGAGTTAAGAAGAGGTTGTGAAGACAAAAATCGTGTGTGATATACGTTGTTTAATTGTCTGGCAGTTAATCCAAAGGAAATTAGATTTTACGGATAACTTCTCTCTGACGTGTTCCAGCTCAAGGGGAATATAACACCGTTTCCATGGCAACCGACATAATTTCTGTCTTAATATTTAAATTTAGTAGGCTTCTTTTAACTACACTCCGCGATTTCGATATTTATCACAGGACTCTACTTTTAATGTCATTGTTACTCTTTGCTTATTTAAAGGAGACATAATCCCTCCCAATCAAAATTTTCTAATTATTATCTTATGGTTACTATATATAGCTTATATCAAAGGAGGTATAGTTCCTTCTAATCGGAAATTATTAACCTCGTGGTTACTCTAGGCTTATTTGAAGAAGCCATAGTCCCTTCTAATCAGAATTTTCGGTTATTAACTTAATGGTTTCTATGGGCATTACTTGAAGAAACCATGTAAGTGATTCTCTGTATATTCTGTAATTCTTCTTAAAAGATTATTATAGGTTGGTAGATAGTCTCGTGATTATTATATAATTACTTAATGACTTTCCTTACCCTTCACAACAGATTCTGAAAGTTGACCCCATGGATTGTGAATTTCATTTTATTCTTATAGTCCATAGTTCCTACTCATCAACAGACTCCAGTAGTTATGATTGTTTACATATCGGAGTACTTGGAGGAAACAAGCGAATTTCCTGTTGTTGATAATAAATTTCGAATATTAAGGGAAAAGTTAGTAATTGCTATAAAGACTTTCACTAAAAGTTATGAAAAAACTTCTAAATACTTAACCAGTTTATAAAAACAAGATGTTCTAAGTGTTTATAAATCTGATTTTGTTGGAAAATTCGAGAAGTGCAGTTGTTACCAGTAAAAGAGGAGTTGTAAACTATTTATTCGCCCTGATTTTGACAATTCTCAAAGGAAAATACATCATACGAACACTGTCGAATTAGTGCTGATTTATGATGTAAAAATTTTGTGTGTAAAATAAGCATCGTAATTTAAAATACTGTAACTGATTGTGCTTTGGATAGCTACTCCTCGTTCAGTTATATAAAGAAAACATAACAGTTGCGTTAATTTTAATATATCAAAAGAGAACTAAACAGCATATCCTTAACACCTTGGAAAATTATTTTAGAAATTTTAGAAAACTAAGCCCAAAAAAAAACAAAGGCGGCACTCGTAAAGTTAAAACGAATAGAGTTAGTGTGCAAACTACAGCCTGAAAAGATTAAAATGCACCTTAGTAAGAAAGATATCTGAGAAATAAAGATAAAATTAGAGCTAAGAAATTATCAAAAACGGGGGCTCAAGCCCACATACTTGAAACACCATTTCATCGTCATTGGAGGACAGTAGTAGCTCCTAATAAAGCTGGAAACAAGAAAGGATGATTTAGGAAAGCAATAAGTAAAAAAAGGAGTTACAACAAACGAACCACTAGAACTAAGTAAAACGTATCTCCAGAAGTTGACATTCCAGTTCCTACAGCAGTCGCATGTACATGTATGTATGAATATAGTGAAAGCTAAGATACTTAGATCAATAATTATTCCTATTAGAATAATGAAAAATTCAATTTGCCCTCCAAAACGTATATTAATATATTTTTACTCTTTTATGTGTGATATGTTTGGCATAGTTTACGTGTTTGTGTGTAATGCTTGTTTCTTTGTTATCCCATAATATTAATCACTATCGTACTTTGGTGATGAACTTGTTTACCTATGAGGGATTCAAAATTCAAAAATACGGTAAAATAAAATTATTTAAGCCATAAATACTGGGATTTATGTACTCTTAAGAAAATCTTACGCTTTTTGATCCACTAAAAAAATTTAGTTAAAGCGCGTGTTCAGATAGACATCAGAAACAAGTTTTATCTAAAAAAAACTACAAAAAACGATACTTTCTTAATAATTTTAATAGATGTCACCCTGACAATTCTATTAATAACTCAATTATTTACTAGTGGCGTCAGCTGCGTTATATTTTTTAGTACCTTTTCCTTTTTGATATCTAATAAGAGTAGTAGATAAGACTTGGATATACCCTGCAATACTTGAAATAAAATCCACTGTAATATTATTAAATCGATAGAATACAAAATACTTAAATACTACAGCAGAGAGAGGCAGCTGAATGCAAATAGCAGATGCCGTTCACAGCCTATGTTCAATTTTTCAAGGCGTGGAACATTTATTAAAAGTAATTTAAAGGTGAACATAACTTGCTCTGATTTTGAAAACGAACTCCTGGCTAACAAGAGGTTGTTTGAAAAAACTTCACTCTTCCAAGAAGTATCTGTAGCACCAGTAATACTTGTAAAATATCATTTTCACTTGATATTTATTAACTGTAAAAGTTTTAAGATCTGAATCTAAGTATATCATTGTTTTATAATTTGAGAACTTAGTAACTTTATGAATCAGTCTTTTCTTCTGCTTTACGGTTTATAGATCATGTAAAAAGTTTTTAATATTTAATTTCCTGTATAATCCTTAATGTTACAATCAATATTTCTAATTTTATTTATTGATAAATTAAGAATTTCAATGAGTAGGTTGACTGCCTGTTTTATCAAAATAAAACAAAATACTGAACTAGTAAAAAACCTGAATTTAATTATATTTTTATGTAATTTTGGATAAACAGGATTTAAAAGTAAATTTTTAAAAGTTTTTTTCAGAAAACTGATTCTCTTAATGCTTTTAAGATTACAAAGAAATTAATTAAACAAGTTGTAGCTAGGATTGTCAAACCTGGACCGGTTGTAGTATGTTTATCTTTAGAATTCTGTTTCAGTATGAGCAGATACTTCCCGCAGCTAGATGCAGACGGTGAACAGTAGTTCTACATGTTGGACATTGTTAGCTTAAGTACACACGTAAGCTCTTAGTGTTTAATTTCTTCCCATCCCACATATCAGGCTGCGCGAATAGAGATTAAATCTGATAGTCGGCTTATCGACTTATCTCTACCGCTTTGTGGTTCCTATTTCGGCTAACTTATGTTTTACTTGGGTATATTTTACCCTTCCCACATTGTAGTTTGTACCCTAGTTTTGTTATTTATGTAAGATTTTTTTTGGGGCTTTGTTGTCTTAAAATTGTTGTCTATAGAACAATGGCATATCTAAAAATTCTAAGTTTGACAAAAAAGGAAATCATACTATAAATTAAGAATATAAGAAACGGAAAGGTAGTGCTGTGGTCTTTATGACGCAACATTACGAACGCAGTAGTTAAACACAGGATATGAAAAAGTTAAGGCACATATTTATGGTAGACAAGTGATCAGTGAATTAAAAATTAGTCCCAAAATATGATAGTTTATTTAGTAAAGCAAAGAAAAGGATTGTTTACTGAATTTTAGGTCAAAAAATTATCATTCTGTTCTAAATTAGAAAATGGATCAAGGAACCATCTTTAATTCTACGCGTCCTGTTGTAGCAAGAGCAAGTTGTGGAATGGGCCAATTGAGAAAACTTATCGACGGCTTTCTAAAACTGTATTTTAAAAGTATTAGAGACTATATTAAGAAAGATACCTACACAGACTTTGGCTAGTAACATGGCGTTGGTTACTTGTGACTTTCTTTCTTTTTACACTGATATTGATAATTATTTACGGTTACGATAAATTCCCAAATTCGAAACACACAAGATTAAAGAAACCCTTTTTACTGGTGGCTATTAACCTAATTTTAATAAATAATTTTGTTTTTTAAAGAAAATAACAGCAGCCAAAGCATGTAAAAAATGGGATTTATGTAATCAAGTAAAAAAGAACTAAGATATCAAGAATAGGATCTTCTAATGATAATAGGTGTCAGTTATGTTGTAACTATATATCAAAATACCGCTGAAATTAAACATATAAAAAGAATTATAATTTTAATAAGCTCATGCAAAATTTCATTTGTCAGTCCCCAAAAAATATTACATATTTTGACGTGTTCAAGATGTGACGAAAAATAAACTGAACCTCTGAATTCGAATAAACTCAATTCTCATGAATGTATTATAGAAGGTACATAGTAAATTAGAAGAATCGTATTTATGTTTATTAATATGGTAAATTAGAAGAATCGTGTTTACGTTTCTCAATATGGTAAGTTAAAAAAAAAACATATTTATGTTTTTTGGGAATCTAATAATCTAGCCAATATGAGAGTTTAATTTGGAAACAAAAAATTTTTATTATAATATCTAAATGTAAAGTAACTTAATGTTGATATGGTAAATAATTTAATTGTGTCAATAAGATGATATTTTTAGTAATTTATACTTAATTAAATAAATAGAAGATATTATTAATTTGGTAGAGTGCAGCATGTGCAAGAAATATTTAGAGAACTTGATCTACCACAAATTATACAGGGCGAAAATACAGGCTAAATCTCAAAGCTTATCACTTTAGAATCGTGTATGACGTTGAGAATGGTGATCCACATTTGCTACTTAACCTTTGTACAGTGGGTTTTGGCGAAGTCGATGATCGGTTAAACGTGGATAGAAGATATCCTTTAAACAGACAAAGTCCTCTTTGATCTTAGTAGATATGTAAACTCACAAATGCTATCCTCTAAGCCCACGAAAACTCGTGCACAATTTGATAGAGGCATGCCCATATGGTCCTTATGTTACTACATATGGTGCTGCTTCACCACCACCACATTTACCTTTAAAGAAATAATAATGAAATAGATCGAAGTTGTTTTTGAAACTGACGATACCCAAACTGTTTCGGTGAATGGAGTGCGTTATTAAAAATTGTTAAAAGAAAAACACATCAATCCATGCCTCTCGGAGCGATGCACTGAGACATTATACTTCCAACAAGTCGAGCATCTCATCATATCTGTTGCCATGTTAGAAAGCTCCTAACTGATACTTTAACTCAAGACACTATCATAAGCCATTCATCTAGGCACAGTAGGGATTCGAACTCCGGATTTTAGCGTTGTAAGCAGAAACTTGCCGCTGGCCCACGGGACCTGTATCTTTGAACTTAAATATGTGTGTGTCAACTTATTGAAGTAATTTATAATGTAAAAATTGTAGAAATACGCACTTGTATACGTACAAATAAACAGATCGAGAAAAATAGATAAAACAATAATCAAGAATGCCGCTAGACAGATGTAAAGAGCCAGTAAATAAACACTGATAAAGATAAAAGTAGGTACGTGTTCACAGACAGGAGGATAGGCAAATAGTGACAGAAAGACAGATAGATAATTGCTCTTCTGCCAATTCAACCAAACAGTCTGAACAGATGAATTCCCCGCAAGCCATTCATGCAGATGACTCACTTAAACATGCCAGATATTAAAATGGACTGAGGGGTGCACGCGACCTTGCAGAGTACAGTTATTACAGAACGTGCACACGGAAGCTGAGATTTCTCCTAAAATAGAATGTAGCTATAGCTCGTAGATCGATACTAAGAAAATTGTGCTCGTACAGAAATGGTTCCACGCCCAGTTTTAAGTGTCAATTTACGAGCGCCTGGCTATGTCACATCAGCACTTTACAGGCAGATCTCAGCCGTAAACCAACGCATGGTCTTGTACGGTCTTGTCACATGGTCTTTACTAGAGATGTTCCATGATAGGCCTAAATAATTCATCTCTGTTCTAGGAGCAATGAAAACTTTATGTCCTTCAGGAACTTTGTCCGAATCTCATAAATCGCTATGCAATAGACGAGAATTATCTAGAAACGTTATACAGTTATACCATCATCTCATGTTAGTAGTCAAGAAACTGGAAATCGCGCTAATTCAAAAGGCGATTACATAAAACGAATGCGGAAAATTAATATAAATGTTTTTGTCATTTATTCCTGGTGCAAAACTTGATAAAATTATCCGGATAATGATTCTATGTATTATATAAAACAATAGAAATAAACTGAAAATATGTTTGTGTGCTTTTATCAACAACATTTAACAAACGTTCAAAAATCACACGTGCTCGTGGCGTTCAACACTGTAAACAGTATCGTAAATCAGTTGTAAGAAATTGTTTGCCCACAATACTATTGTAATAACTAACGAGCAAAGCCTTACTGCAGTTTAAACCCTTTTCAAAACTGCTTAGTGATGACAATGAATTCTCAGTGAACTTTAATCCAATGGGAATTATTTGATAAAATTCAGTGCATGTTGATTTACCGATTATATTGTCGAATTTGCTACAGTCTCACTTCCCAAGCCACATGCACTGCGAATTTGATTTCCCTCGTGAGTAGTGCCACAGAATTCATGCTTGTAGTTTCATATGTATATATATATATATATATATATATATGTATGTGTGTGTCTATATATATATATATATATATATACACATATATATATGTGTGTGTGTGTGTGTGTG
>NW_013666306.1:284714-288264 GCF_000517525.1 Limulus polyphemus
AACCAACAAACAATGAAGCACTAAAAGATTAACCATTAATAACTAAAGCACTGAATGATTAACCATTAACAACTAAAGCACTAAAAGATTAACCATTAACAACTAAAGCACTGAATGATTAACCATTAACAACTAAAGCCCTAAAAGATTAACCATTAACAACTAAAGCACTGAATGATTAATCATTAACAACTAAAGCACTAAAAGATTAACCATTAACAACTAAAGCACTAAAAGATTAACCATTAGCAACTAAAGCACTGAATGATTAACCATTAACAACTAAAGCACTAAAAGATTAACCATTAACAACTAAAGCACTGAATGATTAACCATTAACAACTAAAGCACTGAATGATTAACCATTAACAACTAAAGCACTAAAAGATTAACCATTAACAACTAAAGCACTGAATGATTAATCATTAACAACTAAAGCACTAAAAGATTAACCACTTTGTATCATGTTCTTCTACTACACGCGGTTTCTCTTAGGCTAGTGAAACCGTTCAGCAGTTAAAAGCATAATCTACTTAAAGACACTTCTTGTACTGTAGAGGTTGATTAGCAATAATTTATTGTGTGTCAGTAAGATAAAGGATATGTGCTGTTTTTATTCCAACAGAAAATATTAATAAATTTTATTGGTTACACAGGCCTACGAATTTAAACTTCATAAAAGTTGTTTTGGTTTTAATTAACGAATTTTCCATAATTCAACTGCGCAGATTTCGAAAATAATATTACTTTTTTCTATTACGTAAAGATTTTTTACAAATAGGAAAGAAAAAACTTTTACTTTGATCAAACTATTACTTCGTTTATCACAATGACAATTTTTTATTATTATATTTGTTGTGTTTGAGTTCTAAAACAATTGATAAGACTCTCGCGTCGCGATTGGTCTAGAGAAATCTATAGCTAGTGGTTGTCAACATTTTAAGCATGTCAAAATGTAACCCGATGTTAATGAGAATGATTCACTTATGTAAAAGTACATATGACGTTTTGTGAAAAATCTGTGCGTGAGGGAGACAAATTGAATATCATTTTCGGATTCAGCGTACAGGAATTACTGAAGAACATGTAAAAATTTCAAGACAGTAAAATTATTGCAGGCCTGTGTTATTAGATGTCTCTTACTTGAGATGGTATACTTGGTTAGTGAAAACTATCTATGTTCAGTAGACTTATACAGTCTTTATGGGTAAATTTTTTTTCCTTCATTTTGGGTTAAAAGTTCGTATTCAAGATTAGATAATAAAAAACATATGTTACGTAAAATGCTATGGATACTCATACTACGAGTAGTTCAACTGTCTAACCCTTTAACGTTTTAAGTTTACAGCCTGTAAAGTGCTGATGAGACATCACAAGACGCTCGTAAATTGACACTTAAAACTGGACTTGGAACCATTTCTGTATACAGTCATATCATCAAATACAGGTTAAAATAGTTGTTACGTTCAACATCTAAACAATAGCAGTATCTCCTAATTTTGAATTAAATTAATAAAATCCCTATAACCCGAGCGCTTTAGAAAGGTGGACCTTTCTTCTTCAGGGACAAACTGGGAATCCTAACTTTGAATGATATTCTAACAACTTTTCAAACCTCGCACAAATGAAATAATGGTACAGACTACTACGTGAGGGTATCAAGAGGAGTAGGCATCACACAGATGTGAGGTACATTGTCTATCAGATTTAACACGTATTCGCAAGCCTCACATGTGAATCAAGCATTAAATATACAATATTCCACATATAAAACTAGCATTAACCTGTTCCCCGTTTGGTCATCGGTAAGTTTATGGACTTACAACACTAATGTCTCGAGTTGGTGTCCTCGCGGTCGACAGAGCGCAGATAACCCATTGTGTAGTTTTGCGCTAAAATAAAGAACCAAAATAAAACATTAATTTGTATATATATATATATATTATATTATATTATATATATCAAGGCTAGTGTAACCACCGACCTGTGGGAGTGGTAAGTAAAGGTTTATCTTGGTCTTTCCATTTCAGATCCTACACTGATCATATACTATGAATAGCATAATAAAATCTAAAATGTTTAGATATTGGAAGAATGAAACATGGACACACAAATTCCCCCAATGCTATCAAGATGTTAATTGCATTATTTGTATAAATTAATAGTATTATGTGTATCCTCCCAAAAATAGATATATGGAAAGTAATATAAAGAAGTTCGAGATAGTAAAGAACATATAAAGTTGATTACAAACCCACTATTTATTTTCTTTGAATTACGTATTAATTTTGTTGGGCTTTTCCGCTGGGACAGCGGTAAGTTTATGGACTTACAACACTAAAATCCGGGGTTTGATTCCCCGTGGTGGACACAGCAGATAGCCTAATGTGACTTTGTTCTAAAAGCATACATACACACACTTCGTTGGAATAATTTCACCTTTATTGTTATCATTAAGCACGGTAGTGTTTGGTATGTAGGTATAGCCGGGAAAATAATGGTTGATGTATTCAATCTATTACTGTATGATGCTTACAAATAACAGCTAAAGTTGAGTTATAGCCTTATATGAGCACCTAATTGCCATTTTTGAGTGTTTCACAGCTTGTGGGACTTCCAATATCATTGAAAAGTGTTCCTAAAGTGGTGAACTAAGAACTAGCTAAAGAGCCAAAGTATTCATCTTTTTTCTTTCTTTTTTTCTCACGCTAGCCAAAGAATGATTAAAGTTTTCGCAACAGTTTTAGTACGATAGAAAAACATTTTAAGAGTACATGGGAACGGGCTACCGCTAAGCTGGATAGTACTTAGTATAAGCTAAAAAAACAACAGCAAAAAACACCCTTAATACTAGTGTAAACGATGTTATCATTGCCCCTTGAAGTTAGCTTTTTTACAGAATTTTTTTTTCCTTTAAAATGCTTAAGTACAGGGTGAAACCGGAATTACCATCCAAGAATAGACGAACATTATATGATTGTAACAATGCTTTGTACACTATGCATTCGGTGTCTTTAGGGAGCCAATCCCTATATTATAGCTGAAGTGAAATAGTAAAAATAAAATCAACACACATAATATAAACTTTTATTACACACATTTATAGAATACATTAACTTTCAGTGAGGGGAAAAAAACGTCACAAAAGAAATAATATAAACATTTTGTAAATGTAAAAAGATGTAGAAATGGTAGTGCCAAAAAGAATGTAAACAAAAATATAGGATGATACAGTTATATATTTTTCATATGTTCTTTCTGCACTGTAGGTTCCTCAACATTAAGTCTGAAGAAGTCAAGATTATGACCAGTAATAATTATTAATCTATTGTAGCCAACTGTATGGTATCAATATCTGAGGTCATTCTACAAGTGTAATGAAGAAACTGACAAAAACTGATATGATATTAACAATATATATTACTATTGAATTATAAAAATTAAACAAATGTTCAATTATCAACCTATTTCAATTAAATTATTTAAAAAAGAGGGGAACAAGTAATGACAATTTTTTTTTTTTTTTTTTTGCAAAATTAAGTATAGTATA
>NW_013666306.1:288274-304438 GCF_000517525.1 Limulus polyphemus
ATCAACCTATTTCAATTAAATTATTTAAAAAAAGAGGGGAACAAGTAATGACAATTTTTTTTTTTTTTTTTTTGCAAAATTAAGTATAGTATAAAGATGATAATGACAAAAAGTACAGAAACAAGGTAGGGATGAATACACAAGACCATACAAAAATCACTACATAAATAGCCAAACCTTTCCAAGAATAACTTTTATCTACAACTAAGTGTTGAACTCCTCTCAGTTGCATGAATTCAGGTTTGAATAAAAACTGAATAGTGCTATACAGTCTTACAGTGGCTAATAACCATAAGCTTATAAGATTGACTAAGTACTTACTGACTGTTTATGTAGGGATTTTTGTATGGTTTTGTGTATTCATCCCTACCTTGTTTCTGTACTTTTTGTCATTATCATCTCAAAATCATATTTAATTTTTTCAATTTTTTTTTCACATAGGACATATGATAGTTCGATCTGTTATTTGCTTTATTGGTGGTGGTTCTAATTATACTTCGCGTATTGTTTATTATCTAAATACTTTCACGTAACGTAACACATATTTCCACATATTGTTGTGCGTGTGTGTATTAACAATGGTTGTAATGGTGTATATATTTTTTTATAAATATATTCGTATGAAAGTGATAGAATTGTTTAAAAACCTCTTAAAGCAAATGCGAATGAATTTAGCCACCGTTGAAAACGGCTGATAGTACTTAATCAAAGTCGAGTTTCAAAGCTGCAAATGAAATAACTAGAACGTTTTTCTAATACCAGTGTATTTGTTTGAAGTTAAGCACAAAGCAACACAATCAGCTATCTGTGCTCGGCCCACCACGAGTATCGAAACCCGGATTCTAGCCTTGTAAGTCAGCAGACATACCGCTGTGCTACTGGCGGGCGTAAAACCAGTGTACCGGAAATAGTTTTTCATTTTTTAGTTCATTGATTACATTCAATAACTATCAGATGTTGAGATCATTTTAGTACCAAGCAGTAAAGTTTCAAACTGCCTGTTATATACACATATGTAAATATATATATATATATATGCATGCATATTCGATCTCGGTGTAGTTAGGGGTAGAAAAATTGTGTTCAAACCTGTGCACAGTTAGCTTTTTCATCGTACTTGTGTGCTAAAGAGAAAGCATGAACTTCGAAGAATCTGTCTTTTGGGATCCTTTTATCATCATCATGATTGATCCAAAAAATAACCTTTACTGTACAACCATTTCCACTTCACTCTAGCACTAAGGTTTTCATTCAACAATCAATGATGACTAAGAGATTGTCATTTTCTTCCTGAGCCAAATCTCTCAAGAGAAGATGGTCAATAAGTCGTAATTGGGCATTTTCACGAATATGTACACAATTCATAGCAGCTTAGGATTCTTAAGGAACTGTTCATCTTTAAGTTTCATATCCTAACGCACGTTTACATAGCTCTAATTTCTCATAACGTCTAAACTTTATTCTGTTGTAAGTTTTCCTTGCGAACAGCATTAAATTACAAAATGATAATATTTTGGAAACACGGCCATCAATCAGTCATTCAGATTACGAAGAAACATTTATAGCTTGGACCTGAAGGGGGGGGGGTGTTCCGTTTTTCGTACACAAATATAGATATGTATATATGCGTGTGCATAACATATAACATATAAGTTATTTTCTGGTGTTCTAGTGTATTTTTTTCACTAATTTACCACAGTCTAACTAAAACTTGTTTTTGGCGCAATTTTTCATACTTAGATGAACATGTTTTATGCTATGCAAGGCTCGTATTTTGCTATATTAAACAAAGAGGTTTTAGATTATTTGTAATTTTTATAAAGAGAACACTTAATTAGTTGTATGTTCATTATATTAAAGGAAGTTTGTATCTACATTTTTACTCTTTTCAACTTTCACTGTCACACCATGTAAAACTAACACCATGTTAGATTTTACATGAATTATGGGTAGAAGAATGGATTTTCATTGAAATATTTTCATGTTAGGGGTGTGTAAATTAAAAATTAGTTTAAAAGTTTAAATTAAAACGTTTTGAAAATAAATATATACCTGTTCTCCTCGGGTTGTTTATGCTTTTGTTTGTTGGTTAAGTGCAAAGCTACACGAGGGACTATCTGGGCTGTACACTCAGTAGGGATCGAACCCCGAGTTTAAGCGCTATAAATCCTCGAGCTACCCGCTGAACCAATCGGGGGGGGGGGGCTTGTTTGTGTTTGATTTGATATCAAAATTATATAGTAATCCTCTGAGAAGAATGAAAGACATTTCAGTCAAAGTTTTAAAGCAAATACATTGGATTATGACTCAACAATCCTTCAATATAGAAACTGACTAGTTTTTGCCTTCGGCCTAGATGAGGCGATACTTAAGACTTCTTTCTCTGTTAGAACTATATTTACGCGTCAGGGTTTTTAAGTCAAGTATTTGTTCAATTAATTTTGCGTAAAATGTTTGCATTTGATTTCGATCGTACATGTTCATCACAAGGGTGTACTATTCGTTAACTTGTTTGTTTTTTCTATTAGTGACGAATACAATATCATCTCGAGTATATACATTTCAGTGCATTACAGCTAAATGCTTGAAGATCTAGTGTTACATCCGTAGAGGAATTTTATGCAATGGTTTTATCTATTTTCTTGAATATCGTAGACTCAAGGTGATTTTAAAAAAATTAACAATCCATTTACTGAGATCTAATTAAAATATCTTTCCGTCGAGTAAGGAGAAGCTTTGTCGCTATTATTTCATATAACTGACTTCTATAGACGACAATCATAACTATCTTTGCGTCAAAGTAACACGTTTGTAAGCATGGCTGATTTTGATGACGTGTACTTACTCTAAGCAAGCATGGCTGATTTTGATGACGTGTACTTACTCTAAGCACTCGATTATGAACCAAGTCAAGATATACCTGAATTTATAGAATTAAGGCTGTTGAAGTTTGTTTGAAGTTAAGCACAAAGTTGCAAAAAAGGCTATCTGTGCTCTGCCCACCACGGGTATCGAAACCCGATTTTTAGCATTGTAAGTCCGCAGACGTACCGCTGTACCACTTCAGATTGTTGAATGGTAGGTTCTAACATATAAAATCCCACAGTTGCTTGTTCTCGATATTAAGTCGGTCAGTCATCAGATTATGTTGACTATATTTTCATGCTTAAGAATTCTGTGAGCGTTAATCAGCAGTATAACTTGCTCAAAGAGTGTATGATGGGCAAACATGTTGTATTTTTGGGTCAGAATCAGTTATTTACGGTGACGAAAACTTTTTTTTTAATGAACTACCGCAAATGCACGCCAACATTGAAGAAAAAAAATCAGCCTCCAAATCGTTTTATATTATCGGTTTACAAGCAAGAAAAATCCTTACAAAGGATAGTAAAACTTTTGTGTTACATTGTGTCTTCTAAATTGGTACCTAATGGACTTAATACTTTGTGTCTTACTAAATTAGTACCATATGTACTTAATACTTTGTGTTATATTGTGTCTGACTAAATTGGTACCTAATGGACTTAATACTTTATGTTATATTGTGTTTTACTAAATTGGTACCTAATGGACGTAATACTTTATGTTATAATGTGTCTTACTAAATTGGTACCTAATGGACTTAATACTTTATCTTATACTGTGTTTTACTAAGTTGGTACCCAATGGACTTAATACTTTATGTTATATTGTGTCTTACTAAATTGGTACCTAATGGACTTAATACTTTATCTTATACTGTGTTTTACTAAGTTGGTACCCAATGGACTTAATACTTTATGTTATATTGTGTCTTACTAAGTTGGTACCTAATGGACTTAATACTTTATGTTATATTGTGTCTGACTAAATTGGTACCTAATGGATTTAATACTTTATGTTATATTGTGTTTTACTAAATTGGTACCTAATGGACTTAATACTTTATGTTATATTGTGTCTTACTAAATTGGTACCTAATGGACTTAATACTTTATGTTATACTGTGTTTTACTAAGTTGATACCTAATGGATTTAATACTTTATGTTATATAGTGTCTTACTAAGTTGGTACCTAATGGACTTAATACTTTATGTTATATTGTGTCTTTCTAAAATGGTACCGAATGGACTTAATACTTTATGTTATATTGTGTCTTTCTAAAATGGTACCTAATGGACTTAATACTTTGTTATATTGTGTTTTACTAAAATGGTACCTAATGGACTTAATACTGCTATAGATAAATTAGTTATACTGACAAATCCTTGTTTTTACGTTTCACTTTTTTACCATATGATCTAGATTTTACACAATAGATCATACCCTACCAAGAACTTCGATCCCTTGCGATAAGGCTTTGTAATATCGAGAGCATTACTATTTCGTGCTGTCCTCTTACTTTGTCTTCTATTGCATCTTCACTTCTATGTAAGTAACGTTGAAATTAGTGTTGAATCAGAACTTACGTTGTTTTTAATCTACAACAAGAATATTTATCATTTCTGCCATGTAATCACAGGAAACTTCACTTTTCTTAGTAACTATACTGATTTATCTTTCTCTGATAGAGATACGACTAAGTTATAGTAGGCTATCTTGAGTAAAAGGTTATTAAATCAAGTGTATTTTGTTCTCATTATAAAAAAATCTATATAAATAATACGCTTGGGTTTGTCTGTCCGGTTTGTCTCATATCGTTAGAAATGCCTTTGTTTGAGGAGTCCGAATTGCATATTGGCTTTTCCTTTCAGAATCACCTTACCTGTTTTTTGCTTAATCAAACTTTTTAATACAACGAATATGCTACACGAGGGCACAATGTAGTTGTCAACACGTGACGACTGGCTTCGATTTCAACTTTAGTTTTTTTTATCTGCAAACTATTTCAAACAAACAACACTTAACCCGCGTGTAATTTCCTAAAAAATAAATATTACACTAAATATAATTGCTATGGGCTTTCTAAACTTATTTAGGTCTAAAATACGCATGCGCATTTCGTTCAAAACCATATACTTGTTACTTTGTGAACACGCATTCAGATGTTCTGCATATCAGCTGAGTTTGCCTTCATTATAACTTTACATTTACTTTACTTTACAATGATTTAGTTTCGATTCGTTTCATAGACTGCTATAAACACCTTTTAGCTACTTTTTCTTTACTACGGGTTTTATTCTTTGTTTTTGTGAGTTTCTTTGTTTCAACTTTTACAATCGTGTCATACACTCAACACTCATAACTGTCTCATACCCTGTACACTATTATAAGTACCATTACTTTATTATTTACTTTATGTGTAGTTTCATTAAATAATGTTACGTCTACGTGAGTTTGTTTGTGTGACTGAGTAACTTTTTTCAGATAGACCAGGATTTATCAGTCTAACATATAATGCATGCAAGAAAACGTAGCTTAAATTCTGTGCTTGGAAACGATAAAATAAGGGAGATGCAAGCGAAGGGCATGAAAACTGTCGCCAATGTTTTGTGAGTTGCGGCTAGTGTTATAAAGAATGTTGGTGATATACGATAATGTTGGCGTACTGAGTGAGGAGGTTACAGGGAAAGATAACGACGGTAGTGTACTGAGTGAGGAGGTTACAGGGAAAGATAATGACGGTAGCGTACTGAGTGAGGAGGTTACAGGGAAAGATAACGACGGTGGCGTACTGAGTGAGGAGGTTACAGGGAAAGATAACGACGGTAGTGTACTGAGTGAGGAGGTTACAGGGAAATATAATGATGGTGGCGTACTGAGTGAGGAGGTTACAGGGAAATATAATGATGGTGGCGTACTGAGTGAGGAGGTTACAGGGAAAGATAATGACGGGAGCATACTGAGTGAGGTGGGTTACAGGGAAAGATAATGACGGTAGCGTACTGAGTGAGGAGGTTACAGGGAAAGATAACGACGGTAGTGTACTGAGTGAGGAGATTACAGGGAAAGATAATGACGGGAGCATGCTGAGTAAGGTGGGTTACAGAGAAATATAATGATGGTGGCGTACTGAGCGAGGTGGATTACAAGGGAAGATAATGGCTGTGGCGTACTGAGCGAGGTGGATTACTAGGAAAGATAATGGCATTGGCGTACTGAACGAGGTGGGTAACAGGGAAAGATAATGACGGTGGCGTACTGAGCGAGATGAGTTACAGAGAAATATAATGACGGTGGCGTACTGAGCGAGATGAGTTACAGAGAAATATAATGACGGTGGCGTACTGAGCGAGATGAGTTGCAGGGAAAGATAATAACGGTTGTGTATTGAGCAAGGTGAGTTACAGGGAAAGATAATAACGGTGGCGTACTCAGCAAGATAACAGTGAGCTACAGAATCAAATAAAGTATTTGACTGCATATTGCTGTTACTGAATTTATTCATTATAACTTGCAATTATGACATTATGTGTTAAACTATACTATAGTAAAAATGCATTAACTTGTGTCAGAACACATTTAGTACAACTGCCTGAATAATATAATGGTGTTATAACGTTAAAGGCACAGTTAAGCCTTACAATTCCGGTTCGTATTTCATAGAATGTTTATAATTATGAGAATATTAAACATGTATACGTAGAGAGTTACCATAGTATTAAGACGAGAATAACGTATGTTTTCCACATTCTAGCACTCCACATTTTTTGGTTCTGTTTTCCTATTCGTAATCACACGGTCTATAATTTTAAAATCTCAACTTCTCGTTGATTATTATAGACATTTGTTGATCCTGCCAAACAATAGCTAGCCATTCGAAAATTACAAATTGTTTTGTGTAAATTTGTTGAAATTTCATACAGTTGTGTTTAGCGAAATGTAAGAGGATCTTTTGTTTTTGTTGTTGTTGATTAGCCCTTTTTCTTACCCGAAATACACTTCCCCTGTATTGTTTCTTCGTGTGTGAACCTTGAAGAATTGAATATATTTACCCCCTACCTTTTCTTTTCGAATAGTCGAGGGCAGGCCTTCCGTCTGCGAATGACTTCAGACAATCCGATGCCATTCTCACGACGGACAATAAAAAACAACTACTTCCATACAGCCCACTATAGCATACATAATTTATTAACAGCTGCACCATGATAACGCCCCAATTCATTGCGCATGCGCTATAAATATACGTTCACGCGTTTCATTATGTAGCGAGGACCAAAGCTGGGATTAAGTAACGCCATTAAAATCGCGAAGGTCAACTCTGTACTTTGAATGTAAAATATCCTTCTCGTCGTCGACAACTATGGTTTTGTCAAGCTGAAAAAACATGTACTGTGTCATTATTGAACAGAAAACTAGAGTTATTAACCATTTGATGAAATAAGATTGGAAGATTGTCAAAAGTGTCATTGCCTGTATTTGTTTTTTACGGTTTATATGAATAACTATATAAACTTGGCGAATCATATAGTTTAAAGCTGAATATTCTGATGTAATTCTAGTCAATATAATGCAAGGACAACGTCGTTCATTAAGAAAAATACGGTTCAGAGAATCCAATCATTTTCTTATCTTTCATTCGTGTACGGTTTTTCTTGGATAATCTATACGGATTTTACATTCCATTATCTAAGACGTTGTACTTCAGATAGCAGTGAAAAGTCAACCATTTTCTATTAAATATACAACGCTCAGACGGTTATGTGACAAGAATGTGAATCACTCTGAAGATTGAGCGCGGTTCAAACGAACTTTGTTAAGACTGTGGTATTGAACGTGTCAGGTCCATTGTAGAAGTGTCAGTTTCATATTTTACATTTCTTTTAAAAGCGGGTTTCTGTCCGACGTTTTAAAGAACAACTTCTGACATCTAATCAGTCAACATACCTTTCTTGCTATAAATTTCAATAAAAAAATGTTCATTATCGCCACACTTACATATTCGCGTTCTTTTTAGCTATTTGAATGCCTGTCTCACCTTACGCTTTACACTTTCTTAATAGCTACGTATAACTATGAAGCGTTTCATACTTCTGATGTAAAAGAAATTGATCCAACCGTAAACTACGAACACGTACTACATGAAGAGCGTGAATTAAACACTAACAAAAACGTGTTACTGGCACGAACAATTCTATGCTTTTACTATAAAAAAAGTCTTATGGTGACATTTGAAAGAAGTTTTAGGTATTAAATGATAAAGATCTGCTCGATAAAAGTTCGAAATATCATCTTCAGATTGTACTGCAAGTGGATGAAGCTATTTACACAGTATAAATGTGAATGTTAATCTACACCACTATACTTTAAACATAACGACAGTAGCACATCTCCGTTTAGTCTATAGTTTAAACATATCAACGTATTAAGTCATACGGAGTATGACTTGTGGAATTGGATCATTCAAATACCATTATTAGTTTAAAACGATGTGATAGTTGGTATTTCCAACCTGAACATCACCTTATATCAAAACGACCAGGTCAGTTAATCCCAAGTCCAGGCATAGCCATTACTAATTTAGAACTGCTAACCAGAGGAAGGGCAACCAAGTCAACAGCACCCTTCATGCATACCAATATTCTTTCTCGAATAACATAATTGTATGTAACATTCATATTACCCCCAGCTCCCCAGCAGCACAGCGGTATGTCTGCGGACTTACAACGCTAGAATCCGGGTTTCGATACCCGTGGTGAGCAGAGCACAGATAGCCCCTTGTGTAGCTTTGTGCTTAATTACAAACAAACAAATATTACCCCAATAGCCCGAAATGTAGATCGTGTTCAGTAGCATATTGCGGCTCGAATCTTGGTTCTTCCGACCAGCAGCCCAACACCAAAACAATGTAAAAGTACTACAAAATGTACATACACGTAAGTTTGTATGAGTTTCTTCTACAGAAACACACTGTTTAACCAATTTTTACTTATTTCGTTGACATTCGATTTTTCTCTTAAGAATGCCATCTCTTCTACTCTCCAATGAAAGCATTAAAACGTTCAACCTTTTGTGAGTTAAGAAACATTCAGGTGTCGTGGGATAACTGCCTTTTCGCAAGGAAAAACAAATATTGGAGATTTCGTCCGTTATTTGTTACCAGAGGCGAACTAAGTCAGTTCTTGAAAATTGAAGCAAATTTTGATAAGATAGTTTCCGCTATTTCTCTAATTACACTCGGCAATTTTAACAATCTCAGTTATATGAACTTGCGGAAACTGATGTTGCTGGGTTTTTCAGTAGGAAGAGTTGATGAGTTTTTATATACCTTAAGACCCCATTACTAACCGTGTCATCGTTATTTAAATTCTAAATTA
Organism: Limulus polyphemus; assembly: GCF_000517525.1. NCBI lineage: Eukaryota > Metazoa > Arthropoda > Merostomata > Xiphosura > Limulidae > Limulus > Limulus polyphemus. The sequence goes on from NW_013666306.1 coordinate 297,512, forward strand.
GGTGTGCATATAATGTTTCTTCTCATGCTTCATATCGATTTTTGGTACGTTGAGTGAAGTAAAAACGGATAATGTAGTCAATGCGGTTAAAATCTCATATTTCACACCGTTGAAGTTTACATTAAAGAATCTAGTAACAATTTAGAAAGTAATATTAAATCCAGATGTTGATTGTAACTCTTCTATGACCAGAATTAAGTCAGAGGTATACAATTTAATCAACTTTATTAGAAATAACAATATTCTTCATGGACCGCAATTAAGATTACAGAGATGGACGATCTACACGCATTTAGTTTTGGAAACGACTTTCTCTCTTTTTGGTGAACCAGAATTGAGATAAAAGTAGGCGATCTAATGGTAACAACTGTTGTAATTCCTCCTGGGTTAAAGGTAAAATAAAGATATCCAACCTAATTAGGACTAAGATAAAGGCAGACATAATAGGCAGTACCATGTTACTTGGGATTGTCTTAATTAATGTACATGTAATTCTTTGTTAATTTGATTTATTTAGCTTACATTTAATCATCCTAATAATCCTAATTATTATAAAAGGCTGCAAAATTGAAGCACTTCTGTACCAGACTGCATGGACTTTCATTCTTCTATTATCAAAGGCCTTGTTGAGGTCGAGACGAAGTTTTACCTTTGACCATCGTAGTTATATTGAACTGGAATATTAGCATCATCGCATTCTCTCCTGGTAATGTACTGTAGAGTGGTAGTCTTGATATTTGAAGACACGTTTGCTTACCATATTCCAGTTATGACTACGACGCCTTTTGAATAACTGTCTTTACATTGGAAGATATTTTTTTATGTAACTCTTTCAGAATTGGATAAAATATCACAAATTTATAACAGTTATTTATGTCAATCTCGTATGTATCTATAAATTAATGGCCATAATGATTAATTGTCAGTTATCACCAACGAAGTAACTTTCGTAAATCTTTCTACATGTAAGTTTTGTTTTGATATAAAGCGTTAAAAATTCAAGTGAACAAGAGTCCTGTAAGTTTTACATTTAGTAACAGGCCCGGCATGGCCAGGTATTTAGGGCGCTTGACTCGCAATCTGTGGGTCGCGGGTTTGAATACCCGTCTTTTCAGCCGTAGGGGCGTTATAATGTGACAGTCAATCCTACTATTCGTTGATAAAAGAGTAGCCCAAGAGACAACAGTGGGTGGTGATGACTAGCTGCCTTCGCTCTAGTCTTTTACTGCTAAATTAGGGATGGCTAGCGTAGATAGCCTTGACGTAGCTTTGCGCGAAATTCAAAACAAAACCAAACATTTAGAAACAGAACAAGGTCAACAACTTTGTTTTTCAGTTAAGAAAACACATCACACGAATGTTTGTCAAACTGTCTGTCGGTTTTGTATCTCAATAAGGATGATGTTTCAAGTTGTTTTTTTTAACTCTTTGACTGCGGCTGTTTTAAACGCGCGTGAAATTTTTGCGTGTCGTACACTCTATACAGCACACTTGCATTCGACTGCCGGAGGCGGATTGTACCATATACGGCGAATCAGCAGTCAGTGGGTTAATAATAGTTGGTGTCACAGATAGCCCTTTGTGTAGCTTTGTACATAACTTTTTTTGTTATGAAATAATGAAAATAACCTTAGTAGAAAAGAGCACAAGTGTACTCTTTCCATCGCATCCGATCAAAGCAATCAATCCCCCGTTAATTAAACAACACACCCCAGTGTGATTTCACTTATCATTCATCAGACTTGATCTATCTCATTGGTTAACTGCAGCCTTGAGTAGATATAAAATATACAGTTTTGTCACTTCCAAACGAATTTAAATGAACTAAAGTTAGGATTATTAATCATGGTTTCTTTCACATATGGCAAAAACAATGCATTTAGTACTAAGAGCGGAACTGATGACGTGTGAGCAGTAATGCTAAGATATGTTAACAATCTGTACTATGAAGAATATATTGTGACTACTAGTCGTAGTGCTAAGAGATGTTGCAATTTGTACTACGAAGAATGCAATGTGACAAATAGTAGTACTGCTAAGTGATGTTATAATTTTTACTTTGAAGAACTGTGATATAGATAACTGTAATGAAAATTTAACAAGTTTTTGGATAGAATTGGGCTATTTAAACAATATATCTTAGAATTAGGATGGAGGATGTCAGAACGAGATTATGCTCTACACAGAGGCTCGGCACTGTAAAATTGTCCATTTTCTTAAGTTGATTAAACTAATTCATGACAAACATTTCCCAGTATGAGTGATTCTTGAAATAGAACCAAAACAAATACAAGGAGCATAATCAAGCAATACTAACATTTGAAAGATTTTTGGATTAAAATTAGATACAAAAAAATAATGTACTTAATAATTTTAACCTTAGTTGACCTAAGCATTAATTTTAAGTTAAACCGCTCGTGTCTTGAACAATAGAACTGCCAATCTCTAATCTTATTGGTTATCAAGAAGGTAAAAGTTTATAGGCACATTTGTTGGAGCACCTTTCAAAATATGTTAAGTTAAAATCAGACGTGTTGTGAGACGTTATCAAAATACTGTTTATCTTGTCAAAATTAAACACGACGTGAAATAAAATACTCCTGGGTTAATCTCATACCGACGTGTAATGAGTCGTTGTGGCTAATGTCGTATTATGTCACCCAAGAGTACCCGGACTCGACGTCTTTTTTATTTGCTCTTAGTAGAATGGTATAATTGTATCTATAGTTTTTGTGTGTGTGTGTGTTTTTTGTTTTTTTTCAGCTGTGTTCGAGTTATTTTTTTTAAAATGTCATTGAAAATAATTTGAACAAACTCAGTCAACTTTTGTCTTTTGCTTTTAACAAAAGGTAACCAATGCTTTCACGGGGGCTAATACCAGAGAAAACCTTTAACAGAATAATAGGTACATCATTTCTTGAAATTATATAAAAACTAAGCCAACCGGCCATCTTTTAATTTCTTTTTTGTAGTTTTATTCCAACTTCCTCTTCATGGTCATCTGGATCCCACGTAAAACAAGTTAGCAGGTTAGTCTGTAGGTGTGCATTTGTTGCGATAACGGTAGTTTTGGTATGACAGGCGGTCATCACTCACAAAGCGAAAAGGGAGGCCCAGAGGTTCGTGCCGCCTCCAGCTGAGGGGATTAGGGACTCCCGCTGACCAGCTAGGCCTTATCGCTGTGTGCACTGCGGGGGTTCGGCTCTTCTCTCTGTCGGCGTGTGCCGGGCTGTCAGCGGGAAGTGTACTTTCACAAATCCCGTATCATTTGTTTAGAATCATCACACTCTATCAATAAAGGTGGGAAAAGGTACATTATAGGAGCATGACCTGTATATTTATTTAGATCCTAGCAGTTTAACAGCACTTGTTGTCACAACCTTGCTATTTCACATACTAAAAGGCAGAAGTTAAAACGTTTCGTTCGTTTCCACTTCTGCTGTTCAGTTCTACTCGACCGATTTGTTTTACTCTTAACTTTGATATGAGTTTTAGAGGAGTTAAGGTTTCAGAATGACGGGAAAATATGGAAAAAAAGTATATCCTGCAGAAAATCTACTAGAACCAAATTGACATATGAAAACATAGTGTAGACTGTTCAGAACAGAAAGTTGTGCGGAAGGGGGGGGGGGGAGATGAGCGAATTTCGCGTGCTCCGTTAAACCGTTTAAAGCGAAAGTTTTGCCTGAATTAATCTTGCTATCACGAAATAGCGACATAACAACTCACATCCTTGTCATACTTGCTGATGTGTTTTATTGCCTCGTGCAATAAAATGTGAATACCTTAAAATTAGTTAATACTATTAGAATTCGTTGTATATTAATAAGTGGTTGAAAATGTTTCATTGATAAAATGTTAAGCGATAAAATATTGCTAATATTCATAATATGTAGTTATAATTGAAGTGGACCTAAGGAGAGTATAATAAATTTGGCGATATTAGAAATGACAAAACACTATAACATGTAATTGTTTAATAAATATATAACGTTTGTGAGTGTACATAAATTTATTCACCAAATTAATCTCCGTTATAATGATACTAAAAATACTGCATATTTGTTTAGTGCTAGCGTTTACTGTGAGGATAAATAATGCACGAGTACTGAGATAAGGGCGACAAGACCTGGGAGGTATTTCATCCAATTCATCACAGCGGCTATAGGCAAAGATCATTAGTAAACGCCATTATGGGCGGACCTGAATCTCAGGTCTGTAAACGGATCCCATTAATAAGTAATGTATCATTCAGGGCTAGCTATATAAAAATTAATACGCATTTTCATCAAAATAGTAAGCGATCCTCACAGAAGTGTTTTTTATTTTCTTTCAAATGTTTCGCAACAACATGCTCTCAGCGAATATTATTTATAGCTAATCATGTGAGAAAACTATAGTACATTTTTTATTCTTGGTCACTAGTTTATGAATGCAAGCTAATATATTAGTAAAAAAATATATATTTCTCAAACAAGGATGTAAGGTACAGTGAAAATTTTTATAAGGTCCATGTTTATTATGTATTTTGAAAATATGTGTAACAACTACAGATTTTGTTAAAACGGATTAGAGTGATGACACCAAAACTATGTTATTATTGTTATATATATATATATATGTGTGTGTGTGTGTGTAAAAATATCAAGCTATAGTTGCCCCCTGGTGGCTCAGCGGCAAATGTAAGGGCTTGTAATAATACCGATCTAGTTTTGACCAGAATATTTATGAAATGCTTGTGTGCTTAGGTTGAAAAAAAAAAGACAAATGCAGAAATGGTTTAAACCTGGAATATACGTTATACACGGTTAAGTGTAACCAGAAGCTAAGATTCTGCTTTAGCTCAAACAGAAGGTGATATATAGCAACTTGGCGTTATTATTATTGCATCATGTTATTCATGAACTGTAAGACTAGATTTACTTTCAGCTTAGCTGCTAATTCACCGCATAACATTCTTAGTATAACTCCACGATGATCCTTAGGTGAATTAGGAGCTAATCTGATTGTTCATCTCTTCGCAAATGATCTCTTAAAAGATGAACCCGTGTTAATAAATCTCAGACTAAAAAAGCAAAGTATTTGACAGTAAATATTAGATACTAGAAAAAAAACACTTATAAAATCTTAGAAGCTTTCTATTTACTAACTAACATCATAACGCTTTTGTCTCTTAGGTTTATTACTATTGGTTAACGAAACTATAAACATCGTAACGCACGAGAAACAATATAAATGACACAAATATACACATTCTGCTTTTGTTTTGGGGACTAGCGTGGGCTGGTGGTTAGGGCGCATGACTCATAGACTGTGGATCGCGGGATCGAAATCCAGCGCCGAACATGCTAGCCCTTTCCGCCATCAGAGCGTACTAATGTGATGGTCAATCCCACTATTCGTTAACAAATAAGAAGCCCAAGGGTTGTCGGTTGGTGCTGCCGGAGTTACTGCCCTGTGTGTACAGCAGCTCAAGATTGGAGACGGCTATAGATAGCCTCAGTAGCTTTGTCATGAACAAACAAACATATAAGCTTTTATTATTTAATTGTTAATAATTTGTTATAGACCATTTAAAGTTTAGTATAACTCCAAAACAAACTCCAAGACGGTACAAAGCACTGGAAAGCCTGGCATGGCCTGAAAGTAAGGGCGCTCGACTCGAAATATAAGGGTCGCGTATTCGAATCCCCGTCACACCGATTATATTCGCCCTTTCATCCGTGGGAACGTTACAATGTGACGGTCAATTCCTTTATTCGTTGGCGAAACAGAAACCCAAGAGCTCGCGATGGGTGGTATTGACTAGCTGCCTTCTGTCTCGTTTGTCACTACTAAATTAGGGAAGACTAGCGCAAACAGCCTTCATGTTGCTTTGCGCGAAATTCAGTACAAATCAAACCAAACAAAGCTCTGACACTGCATGCCATTTGCTCTCTCTCTGCTTACCAATGATAGATAAACATGGGAGAGGGAAGTATAAGTGTTATTGAAAAAAACTCTCATCATTAGTTTACGTTTTTTAATAATATTAAAATGAAAACAAAACATTCTTGTTCTCCGTGTTTATGTCTACAGGTGATGTGTATTTTAGAAATCAAAATTTCACTTGTATTATTTTAAGTGTTATTTTGTGTCGTTTATGTCCAATGGACAATGGATTCAACATATAATATACTTATTTTATTATGGATCCATGCATTGAACGTTTCTTAATTAAGACTGTTTTTTTATCTGTTTAATTGTTAAAATAGAAATAAATGCTCGCAGCTTTTATAAAGGAAAATAGAATATATTTATAGAAGACGGATAAGACACTTACACAGCGTGGTCACAAGTAAATAGACACCACCTTTTCAGAAAAAAATGAAGTTTTTCCGTCATATTCACATGAATTGATATATTTATAATTTAATTAATATCTAGTAGATCTTCCCTTTTGCTTCGTGTAGTTCGTTGATCCTTTGGGGCATCGTGAGAATCATCTCGTCAATTTTAGATTGTGGGATTTTTGCCCACTGCTTGCTTCAAAACTTGGAGTTAATCGCTCTTCGGAGTTGGTTTTTGGTTGTTTCTTGACTTGCCGGTCGAGTATGGCCCAGAGGTTTTCGATGGGGTTCATGTCAGGAGATTGGCTCGGCCAGGGCAACTTCTGTATACCATTTTCTTCCTACCACTTTTGGGTGTTTCTAGCAGTGTGACACGGTGCTCCATCTTCGTGGAACAACGTTGTGTTCTTGTCCACGAAACCCGACGAATAAAGTGGCAAGAGTCCTTCCTTCAATATTTCGAAGTATTTCGCAGAATTTATATTGCCAACGCACTCCACTAAGCTCGATCTTCCACCAATCCAAACAGCTCCCCAAACCATCACGCTGAAACCACCATGCTTCACAGTTGGCTGCAATCTCTTGAGCCAAAAACTCT
>NW_013666306.1:305376-329474 GCF_000517525.1 Limulus polyphemus
CATAAATCAGTTAAATGACGAAAAATTAGGTGTTTATTTACTTGTGACCACTCAGTGTACAGGTTTAAAGATAGCTATGACAGCAGCTGTCGGTACTCCAAATTTGTCGTTATGATATTTGTCTTATTATGTCAAAGATTTTTAGTTACTACGACTAATGTTCTACACTTGTTTTGTTTTCCTTTAAATTTCTTCTGCTGCAACAAAGATGATCTTATTGCTTTTATGTTTTCTCTCTCTTCGACAAACAGGTTATCCAGTAACGTAAGGGTTCACGACTTTCAGTTTAAAGCTATAAGTATAGTTAAAATTAAATTCTATATAGTAAACGAAAACGCTCATATTTCCATACTAAGTCGTATTATTTACTAGTGTTCCCAATGGGATAACTTGTGCAGCTATAGTAGCCGCTGAGCGATTCTTTGAAAAACTTAAAATCGAAAGCCAAACAAATTTATTGTGCACAATTTGAGGACTACAAAATAGTTTTACCTCAGATAATTAATAACTAGACTGACTGAGCAAACCTTACTAAAATGTTAAACGTTCTTTAAAAATAATCCACTATACCCGAGTCTTGAAATCAGAAAGATGGTTTCCTCATGATAATATATTGCTAAGAATAACTTTAAACCAGATTTTATATCTTTCAATTTCCAAATCGTTGTTTTCAAGCTTTTAAGATTGAATAAATGTTTTGAATTTAACGTTTTCTCTTCTTCAAAGAAAATTGTAAAATATTTCAATAGGAATATAGGTATAAACAATTGAATTATATATATACAGTTCAACTACTGATATAAAACATTTATGATATGATTTTTCAAAATACAAATGTTAAATATAGTTACGTCCTGAAAATCTTAATATCTTAATCATGTTCATTTTAAGGGGACTAGAAGCTTATCATATGCAATATATATAACGTGGTCGTATATTTTAGTTATCAAATTATTTAAAAAATTAATTAGTCGATTGGTATATATATATATATAACCACAGTATAGTCGTGGGCTTCTTTAACCTTGATTTTTTTTTTATCGTGACACTATTTAAGGAAGTTTATGTTGCTTAAAGCTATAAATCTTGTTTAGAAACATTTCTCCTATTTTGACTTTGGGGCAATTTGTTAATATGAAGACGATAGTGAGGGAAAAAAAGGTGACTAAAGCAAATACTGACACTACAGAATACTTTTCGCAAATTAAAATGAATCATTATTTGTCTTCAAAGAATATTCTGTAATGAATAAAGAGAAGTCATCTCGTAGATGAGATGATGAATGGAGGAATGTTATAATAGTTAAAAATGGGACATCAATACACAAAGAACACAAAGCTAGTTTTTATGTTCGAATTATTCAACTGCATGTTCGGCTGCCTTAGAAATTCTTGATTAATCTATTTTTTATGGTAAAGTTTTATATTACTTTATATCTGAGATGGTATAGTAATGCAAATATGGTAGGTTGCTATACTTACTTATGTACAATGTAACTGGCAAAGAAGGGCATTAAGATATATGAAACTGAGTTACTTTTTGAAGTTATTCATCTATAGAAGTTTGACATTACATGCTTTACTAAAATGACTAAATAAAGGCCTCTAATATATTGCATGGTACAAACTTTCTCTTCAAATTACAACAAACTGTATGTAGATAATATTCAAGATTTCTAAGGAACCTCTGGGTAATGGGATCATGTCTTAAATACGTATATAAAGCACACCTTGAGTCTGAATCCCAAGAGTTCATGGTTTGCATCCCGTTGCTGCAAAATGCGTCTGCACTTAGGAGCTGTGGGTGCGTTATAAGATTGACGGTCAAATCTCACTATTTGATTAGAGTAGTTAGTGTTAGAGCTGACAGTGGGCGCTATTAGTCTATATCCATTCAAAATTAGGAAGACTGTGCGCAGTTCTTTTTTGTGTAACTTTTCGCGAAAATTGTAAGAAAACAAACTCACTAGTGTTTTTTTTAACCACTCAGTATTACAATGACCTTAGTAAATAACTTGTGCCGCAGTGGCCTTTATTTCAAAGTTTTTACATTCTAGTAATATAGAAATAAAAAACTTCGTTGAATGAAAAAGTACTTAGATGTGAAAAATCGTATAACTTTCCGACCTGATGTGGCTCGGCAAAGCCAGGTGGTTAGGGCGCTCGACTCGCACTCTGTGGGTCGCAGGTTCGAATCCCCGTCCCAAAAAACATGCTCGCCCTTTCAGCCGTGGTGGCGTTATAATGTGACGGTCAATCCCACTATTCGTTGATAAAAGAGTAGCCCAAGAGTTGGCGGTGGGTGGTGATGACTAGCTGTCCTCCCTCTAGTCTTACACTGCTAAATTAGGGACGGATAGCTCTCGTGTAGCTTTGCGCGAAATTCAAAACAAACAAACAAACCGACCTGATGTATATACACATCATCTGATATAATAATGTCCCAGAACTCCTATTTCCATATGTTTTGACATTATGGAAATTTTGAGGTTTCAACTGCATTTAAAACATTAAATTTTATCTATTGTCAAACTTTCTTTTTTAGTTTAAAAACGTTTCTTATTTCTTTTGTTTTAATTTTTATACAAAAACATCACTACTGCCAATGAACTGTATAATGCGCTACGTATTTCGTATGACGATCTAATTATATTTTTGCCTTTGCAAAATTATTGAAAGGCTAATTAATTAGTGAAAGATTTCTACAATTTTCATTAGTTTTCTTTTGTTACTTAGCGCTACTGGCCAATGATATACATTTTTCCTTTTTGCCATGGTCGCGTGTTAAAGTATCAACGTTCAAAATTTAAAAGAATCAGCAAATTCAACGTATGAGACTCCGGTGTTGTTATTGCACCACATAATTGGTACGTTAATGCCCAGCTGATACTTAATCTTATGAAATTGTAGCTAAGATGATTTTAAAATAAGCTGCTCGTGCAAATATGCACCCTACTTAACGAACCTATTTTCTTCAGCATAATCGTTTTTAACATACAAACTGCTCCGAAGAATAAAAAAGAACTACGGTAAGCTAACTAGCACTAAGTCATATAATTGCTTCAGTTTTTCGTCCTTTTGCAACGCTGGCTTTCTATTATATTAGTTTTTGTTAACTTTGTAAGTTTGTCATGGATTGTATACGTGCGACAAGTTTCAAACGATTATGGTGTATCTAGAGAAGCTTTTCTAACCAGGAAAATAAATGGACAGATAACAGAGTTGGAAGCCCATTTTATTGTGATAGCTTCCGTTTATACATTTGTGGAACAATGTTCTCAGCTATCGTTATGAATAAAATAAATGCTTATAAGTTTTCTAAATTGTCTAACGGATACATTGACACGAGTATCTCATGAAATAATCTTTATTTTACTGCTAAAGAATAATAAACCCTGTAAACATTAACTTGTGCTTTATATTAACTTGTACTTTTACAAAATAAAAATTGAGTTAGAAAGTCCAACAGGAAAAACAAAAATTTCTTAACTACATTTTACTGGATTGAGGTTTTAAACCAGAAAAAAAATCAAATTAACTTTACTGTTTTAATGTGCAAAATATACTATTGTAAGATGGGAAATTAAACGTTATTTTTGTATAACATATTCGGAATGATCTTTTTCTCCTGATCTGTTTGACCTCTTTATTGTATAACTTAGCTACGATTAAGTTATGAAGATTTTGTTGAGAAAGGTTGGTGTATGATGTGCAAATAAGTTATTATAACTTTTCAAAGTTGATAATCATGCATATTCACGGAGATGGTTTATTCATGATTTGTATGTTGCTGTCTCTAGACTTAAAGCTGGAAAACAGGAACAATATATTTTTCTCTGAAAATATATCTATGTAAATTGAATTATTTTCATCTTCATTCTGTTTAATGAAAACACTGAAAGTGTGATAATTTTTCATACATATGGAATATATCATTTAATGGGTTTTAATTTACATATATATTGTACATATAAGTGTAAGACCTGATGACACACGTTTTACATTGTTTTACTTTCTTGTTAAACCTAGGTTTTCTAAGAAATTGAGACAATGTGATTCGATTGGAACCTTTGGCTCTTTTTACCGGGTAGATGTTTTAACCAACTAAATCACCGCGTCTAAAGCGCCACAACCTAAAAGAGAACATTAAAATTGCATTGTTAAATTAATCAATTTATTATTTCTATATAACTTACAATCCAGGGTTTGAGCAATGTGTCACACTTCCTTGTAACATTTGAAACTAAACACATTCTATTAAATGTTTATACGCTCAGATTCATTAAATCTGTGAAACCCTAAAAATCAAAAACACAGTTTGTGACTATAGCTCAGGATCATCCACCATGAACTATTCTATTGTTCTGTCCAATTAAACATGGTTAGTGTTTTTTCTTGACCTTATACACATTTATCTTTATTTTCGTCGAGATTAGCAGCCCCTTTAAGAAATAAAAATCCATTTTGCCATTTCAAACCGTTGATGTTTCCTATTTGTAAAAATTGTTTATACTTTTGATAACACAATTCTCGTTCAAGCTTAAACGAATAGTGTGTATTGATTTCGTTTATCTTCGATTTCTAAGTTTTCTGGTTGAATAATAATTAGCTTTTGATGCAATATTTTGAAGTTAGACCTGAATATTGATTGTACGTATGTAATAATTTTGTACTTTAATATAGATAAACAATTACTAAAATTGAAAAATTAAGCAGACGAGTTATGTTTTTACTGCTGAAAAGATTGTGGTGTCTATGTATTTTTCAAATGCTGTTAACTTGAATTTTATTGTTAGTTTTTCCATACCATTTTCATTTTGCATAAGCAAGCCTAATTTACAGAACTACTGTGCATACTGTTTACTTTTTCATACTGCTTACTGACATATTTTAAATATTTTGTCACTTTAATGTTCATACATTCACCTTTAACTGTCCCTAAGTACACGACTAATTTCGGCTTTACTCTTTTTGACTTAAGTTGAAGCTTCTGGATTTATTTCTTTGTGAAAAAGGTTGTAATTCCTTTTCTTCTTAAATGCTACTAAAGAATTTTCAAGCTTGACTACAAATGGTTTTACTTGGCATTTGGGAGATAAAATATTGATCTGAAATGCTATTTCTACATATCCCTGATTCGAACTTTTTAAAGAACTAATTAAGAGGAATGTGAAGAAAAAGCATCCGCAGTCAAGCGTTATTTTAATCACTTTGTTAGGCTTAAAAAGCCTCACTACTTAGCCAACTTAAGCGTTTTACACTAGTGCATAAAAATGTTCGTTAAATTCTTTCAAAACATTCTGTACCTTTTCCAGTTATAGGCTTCTAACCCATTAACGTTGGAAATGTGGTGTAATTTTTAAATCTCCTTTGAGTGGGGATTGTTATAGTTTCAGTTAAGATCATATTTACAATGTCAAATATAAAAATTTACTTTTTTCCCTTTCAACATCCAAGTTAATAGTATTTATGTGCTTTGAATCGCTGAACGTTAGGATGAGATAAAAATTATAATTTTGTAATATATACATTATTAGTTTAACCACTCACTAAGTGTGACTTTTGGCTACTTGTGACTGCAACTTTCACTGTTTTACGCTAATATAAACTTTTTATTACATAAAGTCTATTATGGTATTAATTTCTTTATAGGCTGTTTCACTAGTTGTTTCTAATATTTTCTAATTATAAAGGCAGCTTTGGAAATATTAGAGCCAAGTACTATCAAGCCTTTCTCTGTAATGTAGCTTTTGTAAGATATGTACATAAACAGATCCAATAAAAGCTTTCACAGCTACTTTTTTGAAGTATGTGTCTTTAAAGTGAGTTATCTCTAAAAAGAACTCAAAACAGTAGATAAACCGATTACAGCTTTGTTTAGGACGAAGTTTTTCGAAATACTTTCTTAACATACGCGGCGACATAGAAAGTTTGGACCTGCCAAGTCTAATCTAAATTACATAGGAGTAGACACCCTGGCTAATGTTTTTTTTTATTTATCAATTCGAAGTCTGCGGTTGAAGACATTTAGAAATATTTATTGAAACGCACACACAGAGGGTGAGAGAGAAAATCATACTCATCTGTAGTAATGTGGTATCTGGGAGTAATTAATGGCAGTAGTTGCAAAAAAATGTCACGTGCCATTGGTATCCAGACTACCTCTTCATTCTCTCTCTAGCCAGAAACGCTGACGGCGCGACGTTTAACGACAAATATATGAACAATGTTTTAAAACTAAATTTAGGAAAGCGAATAGTTTAGTGTTTAAAATGTTTGAAGCGTGTTTTTAGATTTAAAAAAAAAAGGAAAAAAATCCAAAATAGCTTAAACTCGGAACTAATGCCTCATGCTATTAATTATGTACAGCGGAGCATCATAAATAGAAAGAGGGGAAAAATCATAAAGAAATAAACAATACATTCGTGTTTAAAAAACACACAATTTTGCTCTATTTATATAAGTTATGGACAATTTTTGTACAGAGAGATTGAATTATTGACGTAAATATTTTTATATGTTTAAAATTGTCGTCTTAACATTGGAAACAAACTAAGATCTACAACATCTTCTTGTTCCTAAATGAGATCAAACTAAGATCTGAGGATACCTTGAGTAGTCGCAGCGGCCAAATTCTCATTACACCATCACAAAATAGTGTTTTAATGCTTTGTTAAATTTCATATTATGTCATACTGTAACGTTTTATGACGAGATTCTTACTTAAAACTGTTCTCAAAATTTCCTGCTCGTTGTGAAATTATAAGTTAAATGGAAGATTTTAGCGTTTTTTTGTTCAAACAAAATGATAAATTTCTGAACAATCTAGTGGCGTTTGAACATGTTTTTGACCCTGGTTTTGAGCTGATTATAGTTTTTGCCACGATCAGGCGACGTCGTTACGGTGCGGATATCAATGTAAAACTTTCTATCAATTAGTCCTGCAGTGACTCAGCGGTCAGCTTCATGCTTATAACACAAAAATCTGGGATTCGATTCCCCATGATGGACGCAACGCGGATAACCCGTTGTGTAACTTTGCTCTTAACAACCAACAACAATTGACGAGGTAAGAGAAAAGTGGTGTCGTACGTTACCACATAGCAGTTCTCGCTTTCCCCACAAGCTACTTCTTGAAGAACGGTTATAGCTGTAGCAATACAATAGCTGTGTTTCAACGATATACGTGATGTGTTTTGTTTTGCTTAAAATTCTTTATTTTGTCACACACGGATCAGAACCCACGCCCCCGTAAGATTCTGTATCAGAGTGTATTTTATAGGCATGTATTTGGCAGTGAAGAAGCGTTTCGCAGGGTAATCAGGTCATTTCACTTCGAAGTGTCCTTGAATTAGTTACTTCACAGGTAAAACTCGACAGTAACCCTTGTAATCAGGCTGAGATGTTTGTGTTTTTCCAAACGCAGCTATCGTGTAATGTAGATTTTATTTATTGCCAACCAAATCACTAAACCCCATCACAGTAACGTAACGCTGGCGTTCCTGACAGTGACAAATCGTCACACATTTTGGCTTATCTAACGTTCTTCAGATAAGAGAAAGATGACTTCATAAATTGCACTTTACACTTAGCCTAACAGAGGAATTCCAGTGAACCGTTCTACCAAGAGATCACTACGCGTGTGTGAAGCTGTTGAGGTGATCTACACTTTGGTGTAAAGTATCGTCCTGATATGTACTGAATCTTATTTGTATAAATTTCAGCTTTTGTCGATATATATAATCTAAGTTCAGTTTTAAACTAGAATAAAGGTCTTGTGCAACTCATGCAATAGGTATATGTAAAGTATATTACAGTAGTGTAGGACCACGTCAACACAGCTCAGAGCGTTTTCACTCGCTAGCAGTACAAGCTGAACCCAAGCTTTTAACTTGATGCCCCCCCCAAGCTTAAACATCTGGGCTAAGAATCCCACCTAAAGCTTTAATATAATTATAAAATGATAATTACTCTAAGATACCTTTCTTTCATTACAATTTGTTCTCTGTAAAACAAAAACAAAAAAGAAAAAAAAAAGACGCACTCAAACATAAATGATGTTGTATATTCGGTCATAAACATAATTCATGTTGAAAATGCTGCTTTATCGGGGAATATTTAAACAATACTCAGGCTCTCTGTTGTGTATGCAGTCATATTTAGTGCAATAATTATAATTTGTATTGAAAAATGCTGCTTTATCAGGAAATATTTAAAGAAAATATTTCCCCGTGTGCTCAGGCTCCCTGATACCATCTCGCATCACTAGCTTAGAAATCACTGAATTAAGTGTCTGAAAAGGAATAATACTCCAAATTGATTGGCACATGTTTAAAAGCAATCTTGGTTTTGTACGTATTGAACGTGTGAATTCATATATAATCAGCATTTGAAAGGAAATGGCTTTCTTTAGCTAGTTTCCTCGTTCCTCTGAGATGAGTTTCAACATCTACACTATAACAAGCATGCATGTTCGGAAACGTAGTGGCTGAAACGACCAAGTTGGTGGTGGTTAATCGATTAATTGGTTTTAACTTCAGCATATTTACTGCAGTTATATTCTTTTCTTAATTACTGTTTAACTTTTATTATTTTTCATTATTGAAAGAACTTCCACGTGATGTTTAGTCGATTTTGGAGTGACATTTGCGAAACCACGGCGTTTTGTAGGAACAGTTAAATGACTATGATTTATTTTTTCATGTTTCGTTTGAATCAGTCGAGAACGGATTACTCAGTTCCAGAACCAAGGGTATATTAATTGATCAACAACTCAAGCAAGAAGAAGAAAATACTTTAGTCAAATTAAAAGAACAAATAATGCTTTCTATATCAGCTACTTTCTTGCATCTTCATCCCCTTTTACATTGCAAGCTTTTATGTAATTTTCACTGTATATATTTATTGTTTTTCGTTTCGAATATATCATTGTTTTGTTTAAATCGCTCTTCAATTTTATGTTAACAGAGAAACTGGTCTGAAAATATAATTGTAACAGAAATTAAATAAAAGTATTCAAAAGTGTTCCTAAACTACTAATGCAATTATACTGAACCCAGGTTATTAAAAAAAAAAAAATAGGCGTACGCATGTTTACAGCATAATAACCCGTAACTGTTTTTATGAGGAAAATATTTTTAATATTTAAACAAGTTTTGTGTTTTGTGCCTGAACAGTCTCTTTAAATGCTTAAGGTCTAACTAAATGTAGTCAGATTAAGTTGTTTCTTCTCAGTAAATATATATATATATATATATATATATTTCTAGGTAAGTTCGAATGCTTATTTATTCCTGGACATGTGGAATTCTATATCTCTGGTGAGAAATGTAAGTTTACTGAACTGATATTTTATTTACATTTAATTTGTTTAAGTAAGCGTGAAAATGTTTGGTAGAATTTCAGGCCAATATAAAAAATAAATGAGTTGGCAAACCTTGGGGAAAAAAAAAAGTTGTCTACCTAATATAGTTTAGCTGAAGACTGGCTACCCAGGTTCGAATCTATCCACTCTCTCAATAATTCTTCGTTTAAGTTTTTAAAAGGTGTTCAATTGACAGAGAGGATCTAAAAGTTATACATTTTTAAATGTATTTTTTTCCTTTGATAAAACTAATGTTTTTTGTAGTTTACAGATAATGTTGGATTTTTCTCACTGTTACAGTGTTAGACAAATGTAAATTGTACACAAAATTGCAAAGAAGCTCAGGTATAAAAATGATATGTTGATTTGTCCATCACTAAACTGACATTTTAAAATGAAAATATCACGGCCTTAAAATTGGACAATGTGTGTAAGCAATCCTAAATTTGGAGAATCCGTTATATCAAGTTCACGTTCATTAACTGTTGCTCAATGTTATTGTAAAAACAGTTCAGAATATGAACAATCGCAGCCTCACAAGAGACAAGATCCAAAGATGAAGCGACATTATGTTGCGACTGTTACATCATGAGTAGTGCCAATACAAACAAAGAAAAACGTAATGTATACTGTGATATCTATGAGTGGGAAAACTTGTCTACTGTGCGAACAGTTAGAACTTTATAACGTAATATCATATTGACATTCCACAGAAAGCGGCTTCTTGTGAATTATGAAGTGCGTGTTCAACCACAATGTATTGTTTAATTTCGGTTTGTTTGTTTAAATAAGAGCAGAGCCACATTGGGCTATCTGCTATGTCCACCATAGGGAATCGAACCCCGAATTTTAGCGTTGTAGCTCATTAAACTTATCACTGCCCCACTGAGGTACATTTAGTTTTGGAAGAATAGACATATAGGGAGAGATGATTGGAGAGACAAACAGACAGATATATATATAGAGAGAAATAAACAGACACCTAGGTCACTAAATAAATAATTATTAACAACACACACTAGATGTGTGCATTGAGACCTTATAAAGTAACATGTGTATATACATTGGATACACAATAGTGTGTTTTTGTTATTAGACATGTGTATATGTATAATATGGCACTTTCACGTGCTTACATGGTTAGCAGACACCCAAAAGCTTGAAAAACAAAGCCTTGAGCGTGCAATCATACCTTGTATTCTACGAAACCGTTTGAAGGAGTGCCCTTGATCTGCTTGGTTAACTCTCCTTCTGATAGGTAAGTGTTACATGGAAAGGCAATTAGGTACTTCTGCAGCCGGTCAGAGAAAAGCAGGAAGACGTTATCCCTATAAGGACAATGACGTTTTCTAGCAGTAGCATAGCTGGAATCCTGCCGTTCACCCAAGCTGTATCTCTCTTATCCTTGTTGGACGTGCCTGCAGGGAGAACCAGTATACAAGGCACACCGCTACTATTGAATACAGAGACAGCTGTAAGGAATTTCATATAGAAGGCTTTGTGCAGAACGAAGATATGCTTTGCTTTTAGTGTCTTAAACTACATTCGTGAAGATTAACTGCCTTGTTTTCCAAGACACATTATGTCTGCTTTAGACAGATGTACGAATAGTAGTTCCCCTTATTACTGGAATGATTGTTTAGAACAGACTGAATAGATATTTTATTCCCACAGAGTGACAGTAATTTCCACTCGATTCCTATGACAGATTATTTCTTATAAAACAGATGTAGACTAACCTGTGTGGTTTTTTATTTGACAGAAAGAACGAAGACGTAAAAACTAAACGTACTTAGAATAGCAGAAAATCAATATACGAATACATTATCGTATAACCTCGTTTTTGTGTGTGTTTTTCTCTTATTTGTGATTCACCTTCTAAAATTAGCACTGGTGATGAGTGAAATATTAAAAATCATATTTTCATGTCAACGACTTTTTAAGACTATTTCAAATGTATTTGAGATAGAAGTGTACGTTTTGTTTTTATAGCAAAGCTACTAAAGCTATTTGCCACCGTTTCTACTTAACAAAGGGAAGGCAGCCAGTCAGCAGCAAGCACCCTTCCACCCACCATTTATTTAAGGAAATGACTGTTTATTTTATAACACACCTATAGTGAAATGTTTACGAATATTTTGTGTATCGATCCTGGCTCTACCACAGGGCCAATCCACGCTCGAAAGTCTGTTTTGAATTTTGTGCGAAACTACTCGAGAGCTATCTGCGCTAGCCGTCCCCAATTTTCTAGTGATAGACTAGAGGGAAAACAGCTAGTTAAAATACTCACCGCCAACTCTTGTACCAGCGGATAGTGGGATTGATCGTCACTATATAACGCCCCAACGACTGTTTGGTGATGGAGATTTGAACCCTCGACCCGCAGATTGTGAGCCGAGTGTTCTAACACTAGGCCATGCCAAGCCGCTCGAAAGAGAAGTGTAATATAGCTTCATGATTAAGTTGTATTTTGTGTAGATTCTAAGAGTTTTATTCTGTTGCTTGACATTAGGCACAACTATTTATGAGCGTTTTTATAAAACTTTCTTAAAACCAATTAAAACAAAAGTTAAGATTTTCTCACTGTGGTTAGGTTGAAGCAGTTTTGTGACGTTGTTTTTTATGGAAATTTTTAACTTGGGAATTTAGCAAATTGTTGTGAAAAGGAGTATTGTGTACGAGTATAAGTATTCACTTTGATTTATTTCTAATGGTAAAATACATATAACACCTAAGAGTTGAGAATATTCGGTTTATATACTCTGATTTTAGAATAATGCGAAACATTCCGTTTTAATGATGAGTAAAGAGTAGCGGCAATCGTAAAATGTAGATTCGAATAGTTAAAAGTGATTACGATGTCCCATTAGGTTAAACGCGTTATATTAGCGATTTAGCCTGGCGCTGTGTGGAAAATGCCTTTACCACAAACTTTGTTTGATCTAAACGGGTCACGCGAGAAAACTAATTATTTGTACTTGTATCTCTGACCAAAAACAGTGTAAAGTTTAAATTAACAATTTATAAGAGAAACCTAGGCTTATTATGGCCTGGTGGTTAGTGGTCCTCGTCTCGTAATCTATAGGTCATGTGTTCGAAACCTGTGACCGAACATGCTCGCCCTTTCAGCCATGGGGGCGTCAAAATGTTTCAGTCAATCCCTCTATTCGTTAGTAAAGAGTAGCTCAATAGTTGATTGTGGGTGGTCTATGTAGTCTATCACTTCAAAATTAGAAACGACTAGTGCAGATATTTTGCGTGAAATTTAGAAAAACAAACTGTAAGGGAAAACTCAGTTTCTTTTTGTTGTTGTTTACTTTTCCAGGGATATTCACATCAACTTTAGGTCCTGAATTCCGAGTATAAGACAATAAACATTTTCTATAACATATCCAACCACAATATATATATTGTAAAGAAATGTGTATAGATAAAGCAATATCTAAATTAGTTTGTTATAAGTTCGGGTACTCGAGAGTTTACGTTTCTTTTTCTTTTTGCAGTGGTGGTCTCAAAAGGTAGTCTATCATATGACAAAAAGCAGTGTGTAAAAATATGCCTTGCGTAAACTGTATTGAAATTGCATGTTACACATTTAATGCTATTTATGTATCCAAAAATCAAGGATTGGCGATAACATCGTATAGATGACTGTACAATAGACAATGACTGAGGTGTAAATATCTTCGTTAATTTGTTCTCGTAGCATATTGTGAAGTGAAAGCGGTTTCGCGATATTTTCAGGATATGTCCAATGTGAAGATGACATGCAACGACTTAGTACAATTAGATTATACATTGTTTCATCGCCTGTAATTAGGTTGACAATAGAATGTTGTGTTAAATACTGTTAGTTTATACATGCAAAAATAAAGAATAGTGATAAATAAAAATGCCGATGTCGAAATTTTAATTTAAAACGTGCGTCAGATAGTATTTACGTTACATCTAAAAATATATTAGAAATAAGGCCGCAAAGAATACTTTGTCAAGTTAACTCATGCTGTTGACTAATGTTGTAACTGATACTTGTCGAGGACACCTTATATGTGAATTAACCTTGCTGATAGATACGTGTTATTATGCAAACACAATAATTTATTCTAATAAGCAAGGGGCATGTATGATACGTCATTCCGCTTCCGGTGGTCACCAGTTGCTTGTCCACTAAACTCAAACCATGCAGTTTGACCCGAAGGAACCTGTGCTGTTCCGGCTAAAGTCGTTAAGAAGATTTTTTAGAAAAGAAACGAATGATCTAGGTTAACATTTGCCCAGAAACATGGAGTTTTAACTAAATATTGCCTTTACAAATTCAACATAGTATTTAAAGGTAGCAAATTGTCCAAACGGTTTTTCGTACACCTGGTACGTGTCTACTTTCTTAATATCCCCAAGTCTATTCTTGAAAGCTTTAGTATAAACTTCTAAAATATTCAGAGTTAAGTTAACCTTCAAATTCGTTGTTAAGAAGACAAGTTAATCACACATAATTTACGTTAACTTATGAGTCAAAGCGCCACATATTACTGTACTAAAACGTGTAAGTCTCATAATGTTTCAGGGCACTGTGGTCATCTCTCTTTCCTCTTCCGTATCCCCGGTGGCTCAACGATTAGCCGGAGGGCTTAAAATGCTAAAATTCAAGTTTCGATACCCGCAACGGGCAGAGCACAAATAGTCTATTGTGTAGTTTGGGGCATAACAACAAACAAACACATCCTCATCTCGGCAACTCTAAGCAAGTTTATCTAACATTAACTGGGGAAAATTGCAAAATTATATATTTCGTTTTTACAAGTTTTTCTTTAATCTAGTTTTTTGCTGTCTAATGAAATACGTAAAATGAACACAGGACACCAGAAGGCGCCATCTATAACTACAGTACTGCTCAATGGTTTAAACTGAGTTGCTTTTACAGAAATTGATTTCATGTACTTAAGTTAGATAATCCTTTGAGAACTTGTACAGGATTAGCATTTTGAGGTTATTGATCTTAAAACATTTGGTTTTGATTCAGTAAAACTGACCTTAAGGGGCTTATTTATTTCTATGAGGTAATATATATAACATATGAGGCCTGAGTAAGTAAATCGAAAGGAACTTGCTTGTAACAATTTGATTGGCTACTGGACCGGTAGTTTCACTTGCTTAAGATATTATAAGGATTGAATATGAGACTTGTTTGGCTTCACAGATGAAGAAAATTCTGTTGATTATTGGTTGGAATTTCTAGACTTTGGCATCCAATTTTGGCAGAAGAAAGTGCTTGCTTTATGAAGTAGTGCCGCTGATTTGACCAGGAACCTTCCAAAGTATCAAGATTCGCTACAGTGACGGCCAGTAAAGAAAACTTAGATGAAAATTTCTCATTTTTTGAAGATTGTTAACTGTCACGTGTTTGAACCCAACTACAATTGGACCCAAATCTGGCATGATTCAACGTCAACTGATGACTCAAAGCGCTACATATTACTATACTAAAGAAATTTGTGCCTCATAATAATTCACGGCGGTGACTCGGCGGTAAGTCTGAAGGCTCATAATGCTAAAAATCAGGTTTTGATACCCACGGTAGGCAGAGCACAGATAATCTATTGTGTAGATTTGTTTGGCGGCATATAGCGGGCTCGAGCTTTCGACTTTTTTAGATGTGCAACGCAGCACTCTGACCACTAGGCCACGCCACGCTCAATTCACATTTAAGTCAAGATGTTAGACAGTTAAAATCGATGGTTGAATGGGGGTGTCTACGTGAAGACCCTTGTTGAAGATTCAAGCTTACACGGTAACAGTATTATGACTCAAAACGCTTCAGTAATATAGCCTTGAGTTTTTTAAACTGATATTAATATTAGAACATCTATTTACCTAATACTTTAACTTGTAACAGTAAATGTTAATGATCAACAAGTCAATTAAAGAATCTATACTATAAAGCAGCTTCTGTCAAGCTGTCTTATAAAAAGAAAACATTTTTAATCACATAGACTACAGAAGCACAGAAATAAATGAATAGGTTACAAATCGCCCAAAACTTTTCATATGTTTATTTCTGAAAGATAACGTTTGGGGCTAGCACTCTTCATCGGCTCGTAAGGCTTAGAACAAAATCGCACGTACAGAACTTGAAAATTATATCTTTTACATAAATATTATGTAATTCATAAATAAAATGAAAGGAAAAAAGAAAAAGAGAACAAATTGCAGATTAAAATACAATTAAAAAAATACGGGAAAAATGAAATTCCCTTTGAAAGAAAAACGTTCATTTAAACCAGAAGGTCAACAGAGTTCCCAGATTTTATATTAGTTTCCTTTCTAGTCATTCGCGTTTGTAAATGTCCATTGGAGCACATATATAAGTGTAAGAATCTAAATAACCTCAGTTGTATGATTACTGGCGGTGAAATGCTTACCGATAGGTATATCTTGGTTCTACAGTTTAATCACTAAATGACCTTCCCATTTGTCCTATTTATTATATTTATTTTAGGTTTATATCATATATGTAAGCATCTTAAGTTAGATTTAATGGTTGGGTATTCAGTAAGCATTCTGTAACCGTTTAGTAAAATAACTCTTATCTACGTGTTGGCTTAATACAAATGGAATACGATCCGCGTGTTCCTTTTTGGTAGGATTGAGATTCTGTTCGTGGGTACATGAACAAGTTTTGGTGGCTGCTTCATGGATGAGAAAGCCATAATAGATTGCTTCTTTGGAAGACTAAATTTCTCACCATTTTTACAACTTTGCCGACTATGTAGTAGAATGACGATTTCAACTCAAGTTTGGCAGCATCACGTCTCGAAATTCGGACGTTTTGATCCATAACTCAACATGCTACCCATTGGCCCACGCTAGGCTCCGCACAAATAGATAGATAGATAAATACAAACAAAGCGTAACGTTAACAAAAATGAATTAATAGAGATTTAGAGACAAAATTGTTTAAAAATTAATACATAATCCATCTTTTCAAAAATACATCCGATATATGTTTTTTTTAAATAGAATAACGGAGAAAATTAACCTGGACAGACAGAAGAGCCAAATGAATAAACAAATAGATCAAACGGCATTTAACTTAAAGAAATAATATATATACTTAACAGATTACACTTGAAAATCAATGCATAAATTAGATATGAGAAAAACAGCATGGTCCAGTATATGACAGCGCATATAGAATAATATGCAGACAGATACAAGATTTGACATTTTTGTCGTATCCTAATAGAAAAGCATCAGTCACAATAATATTTGCTATATTTGTGTTCGATTTTAAAAGATTTTAAGATAAAGACAGTCAATTGTGAAAAATGCAAATAGCATGCGCAACGCCCACATATTTTTATAAGAGGATTTCGGTTTGCAACGCGAAATGAACTTTGTCGTGTCCATTGAAGCATGCCATATTATTAAACAGCATTTGAACTAATCAATCGGCGAAGACACATGCGCTGCTACAGAATAGCTTAAATATACGTTCGCACATGCATTTGAGTGTGTATTTGTGATTCTAATATGTAACTATAATTGTATATCAATCAGTCTACCTATCTATATGCAAGAGAAAATTCGAGATACGTATTGCAATAGTTAAGTAGCATAATATATGTGTATTTGTGTATGCACGTATATGTAACTCCACCTGTGGGATTTACCCTACAATTACAGTTGTTTTTATGGAAACGCCCTGATTACAGCATGTCTTATTTGGAATTGAAACATCCGTTTCTTTAGTTCATTTAGCAGAAATCAACACAGCTGTGTCCGAACGCGGGGACTTTGTAAAGTCAAAATCTTCTGATGCATTTAATTGTATAACCTTGTTTCCAAAAGGGAGGGTGGGGAGGTGGGGAACGGGCAAAATTAACAATGGTGTTATGTAGAAAATATTCATTTTTTGTGTGACGATGAGGTGGGGGGGGGGAATTACCAAGTGCCATTTTGTAGAAAATAATCGTTTTTTGTGTGACGATGAGGTGGGGGCAAATTACCAAGTTGTATTTTGTAGTAAATAATCGTTTTTTCTGTGACGATGAGGTGGGGGGGGGGCAAATTACCAAGTCGTATTTTGTAGAAAATAGTCGTTTTTTGTGTGACGATGAAGGGGAGGGAGCAAAATTACCAGGGGTCTTATGTGGAAAATATTTTTTGTGTGACGATACTTGTGCCTTCATCACGACAACTGCAATCTTACGGTAGTTATTGTGAACTGAATATTCAAAATAAATCATATTAGCGTTCGGGGGTGAGGGCTAGGTCTTATATTATAATCTCCTTCAGTTATAGTGAATTCTGAGTTCTCCATGCCTGCTACCTATATATAAAGGTGGTTGTTTCAAAGGCTTGCTTAAAAAGCCATTACATTTGTATCCATGGTCTTTTCAATCCAGGCTTTCGACCATTCAAAAACAGTATCAGTTTGGTAAGTTGCCGTATTGTTGATACTTTTTTCCCGATGTATTATTGTGCGTTAGTAAGGAAGTCTAATACAGTATCTTCAGTGACAGATTTATTCAACTATATGTTAAGGTATTACAGTGTTGATGTTGATATCTCGAAGATATATATATATATTGATGCAGAATCTGAAAATCTATGTTTTATAATGCATTGCCAAATTTGAAATACTTCTATTTTAGAATCAGTCTCATAGTCACCTCCATACATACATACATTGAAACAAAAGATTGGAGTTAAGAGTGGGTTTTAGGATGCGGAATTACATCACGACTGACTGGAGTTTGTGCGTCAAAAGGCAATAAATCGAATTTTAACGTCTTCTTGCCAAGCTGGGTTATATTCTAAGCACTATTTTATTCATACTCTCCTGCGGTCCATGTTATTGAGAAGTTCGAAGCGCACCTTGAGCTCCACACCGCGGTCCAGGGAGAGGGTTTCAGACGCTGAAATTACATGTTTCCAGGACTTTACCCTCGGTAATTGTTGTAAATTATCTTTCCTTTCGGGCTAAAACCCTAGCCATACGCAGGAAACGTGCTTTTTGGGCTGGCGGGAAGGGAGGGGATGAAGTTCACCAGGATCTGCCTTACTGCTGGTCGATGAAGGATGCCCAGAGAGTGAAGTTAGCCTTAAAAGACGTGATGAAAGCTCTACATACAATACAGTGTAAACTCTTAATTGAAATATGTTACAAACTCTACCGTATTGCACATTTCACGGTTTGATTGGTTATCATCCAAATACGTTTCTAGTTTAACCGAAACTGATTTTTACAAATTATTTTCCAGCTTAATAATAGGTTGAGTCATGCAATGAGCAGATAGGAAGTA
Organism: Limulus polyphemus; assembly: GCF_000517525.1. Taxonomy (NCBI): domain Eukaryota; kingdom Metazoa; phylum Arthropoda; class Merostomata; order Xiphosura; family Limulidae; genus Limulus; species Limulus polyphemus. The sequence goes on from NW_013666306.1 coordinate 324,045, forward strand.
TCATAGTCCCCGAGAAACTGTTGATAATTCAAACTAACCATTTTAGGCAATAAAGGCATATACTTACACAAAACAGTTTTATATATGTACATGACAATTTTCGCGTTCTTTTGCCGCAAAGTGCGCTCTGTTCTTTAGGATAATGAGTGCGCTGTAAGAGTGACAGTCAAACCCCCACTTTTTTCTTTTTTCGTACAAGAATTACACAAAAGTTGGTGCGGTGCATTTTTAACTAGCTATCTGTATTATATACTATTCGTTCAAAAATATTAGGAACGGCTAAGCTAAGATGCCTCATGTGTAGCTTAAATTCGCGCGAAAGAAAACCACAGATATGTTTGACAATAATTTAATGCTGAAAAATCGTGGAAAGAAATAGAAACAAAACATGATGATATACTAGGTTGAATATTGTGTGGAAAACAAAACATGATAATATACTAGGTTGAATATTGTGTGGAAAACAAAACATGATAATATACTAGGTTGAATATTGTGTGGAAAACAAAACATGATAATATACTAGGTTGAATATTGTGTGGAAAACAAAACATGATAATATACTAGGTTGAATATTGTGTGGAAAACAAAACATGATAATACACTAGGTTGAATATTGTGTGGAAAACAAAACATGATAATATACTAAGTTTAATATTATGTGGAAAACGCACAGGTAAGTGACAGATTTGACACAATCGATTTCTAGCATCACAAAATATATAACACATCTATCTTACCTTTACTGAATTCTAAATGAAAGAAGTAGATAAAACCACGACTTCCAACAGTGATTTGAAAGGTTGTTTTCATGTAATAGTTTTATCATGTTTCAACCCTCTACAATTCATACCTTTCACTCGTGGAACGTGTAAAATGCTGTGCGAAGAAAAGAAACTTATGCACTATAACAATACAAAAATGTTTGTATTTAATTTCCGTCGAAAAAATATTTTATTTTTATTTGTATATTGCACACGCTTCTAAAATTCTTACATCGTTGCTGTCAACGTGCATTCATGGAGCAAAAGTCTCATCGATTAATATTTATAGTGTATTTGTAATTATTGTTCTGAGCTCATATTTTCAGGTACTATTGAAACTTTTAAGTTCTTGCTTTTCAACTTAGAAAAGAGTGTATTTGTGAGACAAAATAAACTCATTTTGTTTCCTCAATTTTTATATTTGTTTAGGAACATTCAACAAGTTTTATGTATTATCAGATTAGCCGTTCTACAAATGCTGTTTTTTATATGTGACATTTAATTCAGGTTTTCTCCCGACGCAATTGCTATACATCTGTAGTGTGAGCTGCAAAATATCTCTATTTCCCTCGTGTATTGTTATTTATCTGTTTATGCTCAGTTAGGAAGAGGAAAGTGTAGATGTTTCTCCAAACCTGGATGGATTCACTCACATTACGTCTATCACTGCCAGCTCTGCTTGTCTAGAATGTCTTCGGGCATTATTAGCAACCTTGTTATATAATACCTTTCTGGTGCACCGCTTGCGGCAGAATTCTGCCAGAATAGCTGTTCTGATTTCAACTAATATAGCGTCGCCAATCTATAGCCAAGATACCCAATTTGTGTCTAAACCGGTTAGACATTACAAGACAAACGTGGTCAGTCGGTTTTCCTTACACCTACATCACATCCTGATAACGGCCTTATTAAAATAATAATAATTTAAAAATATATTTACAAATATACCTTTAACATTTAGGAGCGAGAAAATAAGATGTGAGTCAATCACTTTCTTGTTTAAAGAAGCGTTTGTCTACATGGTTGATTTCAGATGAAGGTGAATTAAAGAATTATTATACATATTACGTTTTCAATTTATACTGTTATACGAAAAACATATACCATTTCATTTGCATGTTATATTTGTATACTGATAATTCAAGGTATCTAAGAGTTTGAGATTTTATATATTCAACTCAAACGTGCTAAACAGGTCGCCAGGGGGCCACAGCTTACATCTGAGACGAAGCGACACTGTATTAACATATACATTAATCATTCAGATCAAGTGCGATTAACTTTCCGTACTACTACGTTTTTGTTAGAACTGGGCATAAAATACACTGCTAACTTTTCTTCCAGCTACAGTTAATTATAAAATATATAACTATTATTTCTTTTAAGGTGGTGAGATAAGAAATACATTGCTATTGTTTCACAGTGTTGTGTGAAGGAAATATGCACATCAACTGAAAATTAATAATTTGTTGAATGAATATCGTAATGAATAGTTTTAATAAATCTAGAAGCTTGTTCAAAATCATTATATTACTTGTTTTTTTTTTTTGTTATTTTAGGCTTACAAAAAATATATTCCTAGCACACGGTTTACTATGCACCCTGCAATTTCATGAAAATTTTAAGAGGTTAGATTTGCCATGTACCATATATTTACGAGCTATTTGTACAATGATAGAAATTACCCTCCTTGAGCACCCAGTAGTCTATTGACGTACATCTGTTGAACATTTATAGCGACAGTCGTGACTTAAACTTGCAGTTCATTTTGTACAGACGTTTTCCCTATGCAATTAGTCGAAACTGCTGTCAGAACCCTCATATCAGTGGTGCCACAGATCCAGTGCGTTGCGGTAGGGTAGGTTTGATATCAGATTTGAATGCTCATGTAGATGCACAAAGTAAAAGCAAGAGCTCAACAATCACCAGCAAGGCCTGACCAGCGGGGCAGTTCATTCCAAGGGGTCATTTTTCTTCATTTGACAGCCTCATAAGCAAGAATCGGTTCTATTTGGAATACTGCTGTCACTGAGAAGCTATAATCTCAGCGGCCCTGCTAAAGGAAAACCATATAATTTTCGCCGCTCTGTTTTTTGCTGATTGCTAGGCGTCAAAAAGAAATGAGAGTAATAATAATATACTACTCTTGGTATATGGGGGTTGTCATTGCTTCTCGTGAGAGCTGTAATAAGAACCCAAATGGCACAGGCCCAGATGTTCTTTATAAGGTTCAATAAGTCAGGTTTGGTTGCATCGGTGAGATTCAACCTACCTGGAGTCCTGATTCTCGGTTTCGGAACATGTCGAAAAACGCGGTTGTTTTTCAGTTATTTCCAGTGTGAAGTTCAGGAAAAAATATGTAATAAAAATACAAAACGAACATTAATTAACTTTATCTTCTTTTTTCAATGGAATTTTTGTAGTATAAAAAATAACAAAATTTAATAAAATTTATCGTGAAAATATGTTACAGGAACTATCGAGAATTTTTGGATCTTTTGTAAATTTTCAATAAATCAGTAACTGAAACAATCAGCAAATATCGCTTACTTAACCAGTTTTCTAATCTGCTGTCAAGCATTCATTCAAAACCAGTTGCAAAAAATCCAAAAATATATAAAGATGTATGGCTCTTATGTGCGTAGGATTCTAAACGTCTTTTCCAGTTCTCTGGAAATTAGATATTTTGGAATAGTACTAAATAATTCAATGCTGTTTCGTGTACATTTAAACATGCAAATTCAAACATTTTTGTAATTTCGATTCGATCAAAAACAGCTTTCGTACAATTTATCTCATATTGTCATTTCACCAGATATTTCTTGAAAGAACTAGATGTGACACCATTGCAATTAGGTCATACTTCGTTTTTAAAGGTGTATATGTATAAATGTTATTTACCATTTTAAGTTGTTTGGCTATATTCTGTAAATTATAAGTTTTTTTTCCTTGTATTTGTAGAAATTATGTTGAATTTTAATATTTTTTTACATATGGATGATTTATGTCATACTGAAAGGAGTATATAAAAAGTATAGCTTTGAAAGATTATTGGGAGATTTAAACTCCTAAAGAAGAAGTGAAGTTTTGATTTTCTACACAACCTTTTGATCACTCTTTACTGGCAATGAGTCTTCAAGTAAACATTATGACTTAGAGTTAAGAGCACTCAAAGAGACAAACTCATGTCAACTAGCTATAAGCCTAAGATATAATACTTAACAGATGATAAACAGAATGTGCATAAATGTTCTTCTCCAGTGAGTAAGTTTGGCGATTTAAGTGACATTTTTAAAATCGCACACCCTATGTTGCAAGTAGAGGGCGTGGAAGTTTTCGTTTGTAAACAATATATTTTGTAATATATTTCTAGTAAACCATTTGTTGACAGATATTCTAAATGGAAATTGTTAGGGTAAATAAAAAAACAATAGAACAAACATTTCTTAAAAAATCTCTTTTTTTTTCTTCTTCTAAAAGCCTGACTTTTTTATGCTTTAAAGTAAAAACTCAAAAGCTATAAATAAGAGACAAAATTAGAATTTTTCTTCACTTAAAACGTATCTAAGTATTGTGTATAAATAGAAACTGAAGTAAATGGAAATAATTTCTCTGAATTAAGTGCCTGCCAGTTTTATCAGTATATATATTTCTGCTCATTGAATATTTATATATAATTCTGTAGTCATGAACTAAAATCTTTATGCCAGTTTGTAATAAATTTTATGTCTTGGAGCTAGGAACTGTAGCTTTATATATATATACAACCTATAATTTGATGGTAATTAAATAATTCCTTAAAAAACAGTGGCTCCAAAAAAACACAAAAAAAAACGAAATATGGGCGATAAAAGAGACTGGGAATCCTTATAGCGTGGAAAGCTGCAATATTTGTGATAAAATGGGACTGGGCAATTTTCTGACGTAAGTAATATTGATCTGGCTGGGTCTCTGTCAGTAATCCTATAATGTTTGTACCTGTTCTTGTAGTTATAAGTATATTAGGGTTTCAGAAGAGGTTTCCAAGCAATTGAATCACACTCCAATATATGTATCTATATTGTATAAGGGAAAGTTTAAGGTCGTTCAAGAGTACATATGACATGCTTAAGTGTGTGTATATATGCACATATACATATGTGTGTGTGCGTGCGTGTGTGTATATATATACGTGTGTTCGTGCGTGCGTGTGTGTACATATGGATATATATGTGTGTGTATATATATTAGGTCGACAAGAAATTAATGTCGTATTTTGGAAACTTTCATTAACCACCCCCAAAAACGTACATCATGTATAATAGTTAAACGAAACGCCTAAACGTCACATTAGTGTAGACTATATAATGTATGAAGTTTAGTATACTCTAATCCCTTATAGTGATAGCACACGACGAGACACACAATCGGCATGTAATGCTGTTTGAATACAAGAAGGGAAACAATGCCTCTGTAACCACAAAGAATATCAAAGAAGTTTATAGAAATGTTTTGAACGTTCGTAAGTGTCAACGATGGTTCAGCAAATTTCGTTCAGGTGACTTTAGCCTTAAAAATTGTGATGGCCGGGGCCAACACGTTGGAATTTATATTGATGCTCTGAAGACGCTTGTTGAGTCTAACCCAAGGCAACACATTCGTGAAATGATCCTGAAATTGCATGCCT
>NW_013666306.1:329627-342670 GCF_000517525.1 Limulus polyphemus
AGACTAAATGCCAAAAACAATGGCTCAGTCCTAGACTAAAAACACTTCCGACCCCTAAACCTGGACTCCATCCGCAAAAAGTGATGCTTTGCATTTGTTGGGACATCAAAGCAGTAATTCATTTCGAACTCTTCAATCCACAGACAACTATCAATGTAGAGATCTATAGTCAGCAACTGGAACGTTTAAATCAAGCCTTTCATCAGAAACGCCCTTCACTCATCAATGGGAAATATCATCTTCTTCACGACAATGCACGTCCACGTGTGGCACCTTTGACGCAACCCGAGATTATGGAGTTGGGTTGGGAAGTTCTCCCCAACCCACCATATTCTCCAGATATGGCACCATCAGATTACCATCTTTTTCGTTTGCTCCAACGCCATCTTCATGGGAAAACATATGCAAATGTGGCAGGTGTTAAAGAGGACATTGACATGTTTTTTGCTTCAAAGCCAAATGATTTCTTTAATCAAGGCATTAACAACCTGAGTGTAAGATGTAAAAGCATCATCGATAAGAATAAACACTATTTCATTTAATAAATGTTTTGTTTGATATATAAGTTGTTCAGGTTTTTCATCTAAAATAATGGGCTGAGTGTTTTAGCAAAAGAAAAAGAAATTGAAACTATTTAAAAAGACATTTGTGTTTCAGTGATGTTCATAACACTGCAGATTATATGTATGAGTTCTTTCTTAACTGGTATTCATAATTTTTATCTAGAGTTTGGCAAACTATTAAAAAGTTAGAAAATGTTCTAACATTATACTATATGCCCATGATGTAAAAGTTTCCTTAATAAAAAACTGACTACCTTTTTCATTAATATTTAGTTGGAAATATTTCTAAAAAAAAGACAAATGGTTACAACGTTACAGGCTTCCTTGTTTGAAATGTGTGTGGAATGAACTTTCTTATTATTTAGACGTGATTGTTTTCTGATCAGTGATTAAACTATTTGTTTAATTTTGATCATATTGTACCAGCTTTCTCGATCTATTTGTTTGACACACTGTCACACACCTGATACTTCTTCTAGAAGTTGAACTAAGTATTGTGCTGATTTTTCTATAAAAGTTGACCTTCGTGTTTTACTGATTTTCCTCTAGAGGGTTGACCTGCATGTTTTGCTGATTTTTCTCTAGAGGTTGACCTGTGAGTTGTGCTGCTTTCCTCTGTGGGTTGACCTGCGAGTTATCCAGATAAGTTGTATGATTTTCGTGAATTTGATTTATACTGATTTATTTGTTCTCAAGTAAATTGTTATGTCAAATCATAGGTAATATATACTTTTATCATCATAAAAGTTAGCTTGATTCATGTTTACACCGACAAATAGAAAATATATGACATGAGAAAAATACAACATCCTAAAACCTTGAAGATGAATCATCATCATTGGCTTATGTTCTCTAAACTTACAAAGTTTATGATAATGTTTAGCACCATAGATGGTTTTAAAACAGGCAAGAAAGCTGAAGAGAAGATTGACATTTTATGTTATGTGTTCTATGGTTTTAGCTGTGCAGACGTATGTTTGTATTGGTACTCCGTGAAAGCTGCCTTGTGTTACTGTGATATCACTTGAATCGTTTCTAGTAGGTTACTTCAGTGCCACCCTGATTTATTGTTTTTGGTTATGTTTTTACTCATTCATAAACGTATGTATGATTATGTACCCAAACAATTCTTGGCTGACAATCCCTCACTGAGTGTGTGCGTGCACGCACGCGCGCAATCTACAGTCTGTGGTGGCTTACATCCTAATTCTCTCTCTCCTGTCTGTCTATGTCATGTTTGTAACTCAGAACTGTAAACATGTGCTGGGTGATTGATGGAAAGTAAAATTGTACAAATTGTTGATAATTACTGAGAAGACTATTTCACTTATAACGGAGCACACAGAGAAGAAAGTAGCTCTTCCTCTTCTTGCAATCACATTAAGCTTTCCACCTTAACTAAAAGAATAACTGTCTGGAGTACATACTTAATAAGTTTAGTGAACAATTTGTACATCTGACTCAAGCTTTGAGGAATTGACGTGAACAACTGTATTTTAAAATGACGTATCTAAAACAAAGTTTATCTTATGCCAATTGTTAATTCGTTTTGTTAATTGTTTTAGCGCAAAAATTACACAATAGACTATCTACGATCCGTCCAACACGAAGAATCAAACCCCGGATTTTTGGTTATAAGTCCGTAAACTTATCGCAAACCCTCTTAAGGACAATAGATTTTGGAAAGACAGTAGTAGACATCAGGCAATTACGGGCAGAACAAAAACAAATACTATTATAGTTTTGTACACCACGATGGAAACTGAATAATTCTGTCACACTTAGGAATACCATATGCCTTTAATTACTGACGTTGCTATGATTTTTTTAGAGATTAAGTGAAGCCAACAAATTACACATTTTGTTTTTGCATTTAATTTGTGAACAAGTGCTGCTCGTAATGTTACTCTTGCGTATACATTTGCTCTTTACGAAAGTTATGGAAGATGAAAGGTGCTAATTTGAATACATTTCATCCATCCCGAGATGGCTTATAATGCTATGTCCTTCTCCCCCGTCCCCCAGTGGGACAGCGGTAAGTTTACGGACTAACAACGCTAAGATCCGGTGTTCTGTTCGATTCCCCACGGTGGACATTGCAATGTGGCTTTGCTCTAAAACTTCTTTCACGTCGCCTTAAGAAATTTCGTGAATTTCTAATTCGTTGAAGCCGCAGTTATACGTTTCTAAAATTATTTCTGTGAATCAGTTTCGATTTTGTGTTCAGAGCCTTTCATCTTTTATTGCGTGAACTCCTTTAAGTGTAGCGTACAATATTACTGGGTAAATTATTTTAGTTCAGAACACAAAGCATTAGATTCAATTCGCTGTTGAATGCAAAGCTACACTAGGCTATCTGTGCTCTTCTCACCGTGGATATCGAAGCTCGATTTTTAGCATTATGAGCCCTCAAACTTACCGCTGAGACGCAAGCTGGCATTGTATTTAATTCACCAGCCTGAGCGTACTTTCAAATAGGGTTTCGATACATTGTGTAACTTTTTTCTTAAACAAACCAACCACTACATTTTTCTGTTTATATAGTCAATAAAAAGTGAAATTCGAGACTGTTAATTATTTCCGACTCCAGCTGTTTTTTATTGTATGTTAGTAATGTGTTTTTTTCTCTTCGAAACCTATGTGGTTATTGTAGATGTTGTTATTTATCAAACTACTAGATCAGTGCCAAACGCTTCGAAGATTACTGTAGTTAAAATGAGTGCCCATACACGAGCTTTCTTTCTATTGGCCCGCTTGGTAGTTACTAAATTCCTCGCTACCCTGCATGTTTTACATAATTACAAGCCATCTTTTTTTCACAACCAGATTAGGCATACAGCGACTTTCTTTTGGCGCCATCTGGTGTTCAAAACATGTAATGTAAGGCGATCTTTATTACGGGTTGGACTCGCTAGCCTATAAAAAAAGTATACAGATAATTACATCTGAAGGTGATTTATCATTTCTTACGATAAGGGTCAACGTCTAGAAAATGCGTGATGATAAGTTTTATTATTTGATTGAATTTTAGATGTGAAGAATGAGCTTAATACGTGCGTGCGTGAGCTTGTAACATGAGTCTAAAGTGAAACTCAAAAACATAGATGGTTAAACACTTTGAACGAAAATCGAAGCCTTACCTGTCTTTTTTGACATTTATGTTTTCTAGACTATTTAATCCAATATTTAAATCACACTACATGACTCACCTTTTAAAAGACTGGGTGCTTAAAATTTATTATTTTCCGTTTAAGAAGGCATACCAAAAACAATGGTAAAGCAATTTATGTATATGAATGCAAGTTTCATGAACTCTGGATTGTTTGTTCGTTGGATTTTTCACAAAGCCACACTAAAGCTATCGTGTAAGGAAAGGCGGAATATAGGATTTGATCGTTATCTCTATAACGCATCTACCGCCCTAAATTGCGAAGCGCAATATTGAACCTCAGCTCCACAAACTAGCACGCTAAACACTGGACCGTTAACTTCAGATTTTTTGTACACTAAAACATAGTTAGGCAATGAAGTAGCTGACTGGTTAGTACGCGATGCTGCGGAAAGTCCAAGGTTTCCACTGGTATGTCATTGAACATACCCCACACTTTCAACTGTTGAAATGTTATGAGAGTGACAGTCATTCCCGTGGTTTAATTCAAACCCATTCTGTTGGCGAGTGCTGCTTCCTTCTGATCAGAATTTCAAAAATAGGAGGTTTTACCTGAGCAGTGGGAGTCTCTGACGTCATTTTGCCCACGTGCGCACAAGGTACCATTCATGTTAAAAATACCATTACTTCAAAAGTGTTATTATTTTACGTGTAGTCTTTATTTTCATGTTACCACGAGATACTAACATTTAATAGTTAAAAATGTTTACTGACACTAATTCACGCAATAAGCATATATTCGACAACTAGTTTGTTTTTTCGGTATACTTTACACTCTAATCACTGTAATGTTTCTGTACTTGAACTAGGCTAATGAAACGTGAGCTATTTTCGTACAATGTAACTCAGAGTATCAATTAGCGTATAATAGTTATAATTCTAATATTAGTGTTAGTTTAATTTTTTTAGATTCTATTAAGATTGCCAGGTCTACGCTGGAAGCACTGGGTTGCTTGTGTACGCTCAGCCAACTTAATTTGCTAGGTTGCATGTGTATTCTAGACCTAATTTACCCCCCCCCCCCCAGTGGCACAGTAGCATGTCTGCGGATTTACAACGCTGGAAACCGGGTTTTGATACCCGTGGTGGGCAGAGCACAGATAGTTCATTGTGTGGCTTTGTGCTTAAGTATAAACAACAACCTAACTTAATCTACTGGGTTGTATGTACACACTCAATGTAACTTGGTCTACTGAACTGAGTGTGAACAGTTGATGTTGCATGATATTCTGGACTGTGTGTGTGTGTGTTTTCGACTTAATTTGATTTCTTAGGTTGCATGTGTATTCTCGACGAAACTTGATCTAACGGGTTGTTTTTATACACTCAACGTAACTTGATCTACTGGTTTGTGTGTATTCACTCAACGAAACTTAGTATCATGGGTTGTGTGTGCACACTAAATTTAATTGATCTTCTATATACACTCAACGTTACTTGATCTAATTATTTGCACGTATATACTCGACGTAACTTGATATCATGGGTTGCATGTGCACACTAAATTTAATTGATCTTCTGTTTTGGGTGTTTATCTACTGGGTTACGTGTGTAGCTTGATTGTGCACTGCCACTAATTTCACGCATTAGTATAAACAACTACGTTCATCTCATCCACTCGGTCAGTAGTGCTGAAAAACCCGAACTAAACATTTAAACATTAACCCACATTTTCATTCATTGCCAAAAAATTAAAAAAAAAACTGTTTGCACTTTGCAGCTTTGGGTTCGTTATAAAAGTGACAGTTAACTTCCACTATTCGGTTAGAGTAGCTCGGGAGTTGTATGTGTTTGCATCGAGTAGTATCTGGCTCTGACACAATGCAAGAGGTAAGTGTCTCAATTTAAAACCTTCTAAGAGTTTCAGAGTATTTTGAAATCGTTATTGTGAACCTTTAAAACACCTTTAGCGGTCTTTAGATATTCTAACAGGTGTTACAGTAATACTTCAAAAGATTTAACTCTTTAGGGAACAAAATACAAGAGTGAATCACGTTGCGCCATAGCTAAGTATATTATATTGTTATTACCCTGTTTAACTCACGTTTGCACAGTTATTATTTGTTCTTTCAACATTTTAACTTCTCTTGTGGGTCAGTAGTAAAGTTAAGGACTTGCAGCGCTAACATCCGGAGTTCTCTTTCTCGTGGTGGATAGAGCTATTGTATAGCTTTGCGCTGAAACAAACAAACATTTCACCATTTTGAGTAATTTTTTAAATGATCAATATAGTATTTGTTGTGAAATGGGAATTAGCAAATAGATAAATAATTATTTAACTCAGCAGTATTTCGTGGTGCGTTTTATATAACTTACGGCGTTGAGAAAATAATTCCAAACTTGGGTGAACTGTTATATTTAAGATATTCGATTTAAATATTCCGAGTAGTCTGCGGTTCTGACATACCTTCATTCTATACTTCTACTCTGGTACTAAATCTATCGTCAGACACGTGGCAACTTTGTGTAGTTTGTGGGTCAGGCCTACCTCCTACCCACCCACCTCTTCCTGTACACTGTTACTAAATCCACTGACTTGCGATTTAGAGAATTGGTCTAACTGACACAGCCATTTAATTCGTGTGATAAAACATATTAACACCCTTGGTGTGGAGGAGCGAGAGTATTGTACCTTGTTTTCACACAGTTGTTTAATTTCATTTGCACAGCTGTAGAAATTGTTACATTGTTGTGGTATTTGTGAATGGATCAAAAACTAGTATGATCTGATTATTTTTAAACTTCTATTTCTACATTGAGTTGTTTTTGCATCTGTCAAAGACTTGCTTGAATCAACATTCTCCGAGTGTGTGCAAGTGTATTCCTGTTTATCTTTAAAATACTCAGACTTGGAATCATTTTGTGGATAGCTAAGATTCTTATTCTTTGATGTAGGTAAGTCAATTCTAATGAAATCGATGCGAACTTACCAATAAATGCGTGTTTAATCTGTCGAGAATCTTGAAACCCATAACTAAATCCACTCTAAGTGAAATGGATTATTAGAAGAATACAACTGATTAAAACTTTAATGTAATAATTTAGCTCACATTTTCTAGTTTTCTAACGTGTCAGAAAGTTTGTTTGCATTAGTGTATGATATTCGGTTTCACTAAATCGCTAATACTCTAAAACAATCAATCAAACCACTCAAAAGCAGCGTAGCTTCCTACGTGGAACACCTGATTAGTGAAATCTTGCCGTGCAACTTACTGAATGTATAAAAAATGGCTCTTTAACAATCTTTTCAAGGATTTATGAGTAACATTCTCTAATAATCAACAGGCCATTAGAACGAAACTTGATTACTCCTCCGCTTGAGTGCTTCAGTTTAGTTTTATTAAGGTCTTTGTGTATAGTCTTAGATTTGAGCAAACACATCTTTCATAAATAAAACGTATATATATATATGTATACTAATCGTAGTATATTGAATATTTACCGCACATGTGTACGTTATGCACCACATTAGTGTCTTTACGAGTTTATATGTAAAGCATTTAGAAAATCATTTACTAATAAACGATTTGTTACAGTATATGTATGAAAACTTACACTAACATTTCTAATAATTTGAAACTGTGTATAAAAATCCATATTTACTTTGTATTAACTCTCAAATAAGACTATGAACTTTAAATAAGATGGATTCGTGATAATCATTACATTTTAGTAGAATGCTTTTATTTTACTCTTAATCTTGTTTATTCTTTAATTACATTCAGGTTTACGTAAAACAAAATTTTCAGGGGCATTTAAAACTATAACACACTACGAATATAGCCTGTAGACGGTTCACTCTGAACAAATGGAGATATTAAAAAAGAAAAATGTATTTTGATTTGTTTTGAACCGCTACATTTATTATAGAATTTATGAGTACCTTTAACTTGTTTAAAGCCCCTTGTACGCCATAAAGCACAGTTAAAACTGCGTGACAGTTCATGCTGCTACTCTAACTCTCTTACGCTTAGTGCCTGGTTTGTACTTGACCTTTGTTGCTCACAAGCTATGTAGTAAAATTCCTTATGGAAGGGAAGACGGAGTTCATGAAACTGGGTCACTTAGATCGTGTGTATATATAATAAAGATCGCATCGGAGCTGCGTGATGTTGGGAAGTTTACTTGTGTTCCGGGATCGCGAAATCTAAATATTAAATTAAAATACTGCTAGGATTGAATATATAGATGTCATGCAAATACTGGTAGGATTGAATATGTAGATGTCATGCAGATACTGGTAGGATTGAATATATAGATGTCATGCAAATACTGGTAGGATTGAATATATAGATGCCATACAAATACTGGTAGGATTGAATATATAGATGTCATGCAAATACTGGTAGGATTGAATATATAGATGCCATGCAAATACTGGTAGGATTGAATATATAGATGCCATGCAAATACTGGTGGGATTGAATATGTAGATGTCATGCAAATACTGGTAGGATTGAATATGTAGATGTCATGTGCGTAAACATTCTTTAAAAAGGGAGTAAATATATAAATATTTGGGTTAATTTTGTTTTAATGTTTCTGGTGCTCGAAGTATAAGTGCAAGTATATGTAAAAGATAGTGCTATAAATATTTGATTCCTCGGGAAATTTGTTAGTGATATTATCCTATCCTGCTAGGGTAAAAGGTGATTATGCGTGTGTTTTCATATTTTTGGCGAGAAAATAACAGTCTGGGATACATCGGCTATTACAGTATAATAAATTGACTTATGATCCATCGAACATATTGAATCAATGAATTAAAACCATATTACTGTCGACTTAGATATATATATTTTGTATTCGAACTAATACCTATTTTCTGTTTATTTTTGTTCGATATCTTAGGATATGCAAAACAATGTATTTTCTTAGTTGTTAATGCTTTTATAGTTTCATTTTGATATAAATTATGATAGACAATCTCGCGTATAACGCTCGAAATATTAATGTCTCACACACACATACACATGTTCAAGTATAATTGTGTTGTGTATATACATGCTTATATATTACAGGTCTGTAATGTCTTTGGAATTAATTTCTCTGTCGCCAATAATGTTCAGTCTGATAATCATGATTACGCACTTTTGACCGACTCCGCAGTTCCATTGTAACAATCGTTTGTGGAGTACAGGTCATTTTTTAAATCACATATCTTGGAAAATTTTTCTGCATATCCTCCATTGTACGTGGACCGGTTTCCTAGACCACTTTAAGTATACCAAATACACACATACAAAAAATACCCACGAGAGTTTCACGGGACTTAACAGGTATGTTATCGATTGGGATTGCTTTGAGTTCAGTTTCTTTGGCCATCTTCATCATGAAAACAACTGATGATTTTGGAGGTGCGGCTGGAAACCTGTAAACTTTTGGCTTGTGAGCCTTTGTCAGCTTCATTTCCGTGTTTATTATATGTTAACAAAATATATGATTTGCTTCATTTCAACAGCATGTCGGGTCGGAGGGTCCCTTTTCATAATCATACCGTTGACATTGCAGTTGAGAGTTATGTTCCTTATTCTTTTCGGTTGTGTTTCCGCATTTCAACAGCATTTCGGGTCGGAGGGTCCCTCTTCATAGCCATATCTTTTACATTGCAGTTGGAGAGCTATGCTCCTTATTGTATTCGGTTGTATTTTCGGATGCTGTTGCTTTCCCAAACACTATGTGTTGCGAGTTTTCCCGCTTCCGTGGATAATATCAAAGACTGCCTTCTTCGAAATGTTGTCTTTTTTGTCTCATACATGATTTAGTAATCTCGCTATATGAACATACTTCCTTGAAGTGGCTCTGACATATTTATCCAGTCATAAGTGTATCTGTGTCGGCATTGCCTTGTCAAAAGGTCAAGAATTCTGTGTAACTAGATATATTGGTATGAAAAAACGCCATCCGCGGTGTCACGGCAACATTTCACTGCATTAGCTTATGAAATTTATTCTGAAAAAGTGAGATTAACCTTATATGTAAGTATAATCAAAAACATGAAGACGCTGTAATAGTCTGTTTTCATATCATCTTGGTGCCTGGCGTAGCCTATTTGGAGGTTAGCTTGCTTGGATTGTGAAACTGAAAGTTCATGATTCGTGTCGTATTACCACAAAAACGCGCTCCGCATTTTGGAGCCTTTGGTGCGCTATAATAATGTAAGTCAAATCTCACTATTCGTTCACACAATAATAACCCCAAATTTGGTGATGTTTGATGTATGCTAGCTAATTTCTTCCAAATTAGGGACGGCTATGCGTTGTTTTTGTAATTTTGCGCGAAAAATTCTGAAATTAGTCACTGTGAAAACTAACGTAATTGTTCTTTAATATAATGTATGCAAGTGAACTTGTGCGAAAGTTCCTTCATCTATACCATATATAGTATCTTTAAAATGCCGAGAAGAACTATTGTCAGTACCTTTCCTTTATATTTTCATCACAATTATATTTCCATCATGGTACTACTTGTACATTCACGTAAATGGGCATTATCTTTGATTTGATTTTCTTTAGAAAGAACTAGTTGATTCTAACTCTAGAGGTGAATATTTCATGGAATTGTTTACAATAACGTGTGACGAGTGTCCCTAGGGACTGTAAAGGTATATCTCGTGTTGTTTTTTTTGTTTTTTTTTGTACAAGCTTTCCTTAAGGGCATACTGTTGGCGATCTTCTCGCTTTACTATAAACGTGATAAAAAGTGTCAAGTCAGTGATGAACGATCCGGCAGTGTTTACAACTGTGGTTTGATATAACAAACTGCTGCGGTGTTTGAGATTGAGTTGAGTTTTATTGGCTTAAGTACTCGAAAGCATGCGATTCCGATAATCACTCACCAAACGCAGAACGCATACAAATACTAAGGACTATTGAAACGTTTGACCAATTACGATCTGGTCCTCCTCATTATTGAGATTAGAACAACTGCGACTTAGTGCTGGCGGTGGTTCTCAAACTTCTTAGATCGTGAACCCCTTCGCCCTCTACCCAGCAAAAATGAAATAAAGAGATACATGTCACATGTATTTAATCGTCACGTTAGTCAAAATATTTTGTGGTCAGATACACATGCGAGTGCTCATTCTATTGCTTTTAGTTCTGTTCTGTTCCCTTTTGCGGCAAATAATTGTTGCGCTAACTTTTCTTCTAAAACTTCGAGAACCACCGTCTTAAAGGAGGTTCTTTAGAACGATTACAATGTGGCTGTAATTTGAGATCAATTATTCTGAGAAATATTGACAAAAGTGATTCTCTTTACGAGTCTAGTACGGGACAATTTAATGTTCAATTGGTAAAGAAGTGAGTAGTGGAAACTCGCGAATTTCTGTTTGTTTTTATATTTTCTTTTATGAATTATGGTGAGAAGGAAAAGTAATCAAATGTAGTATATATATTTCTATATCTTGTGAAGAGTATGTCATTCATTTATAGTTTTTTTCTTCTCTTTTCTCATTTATTCCATTGACCTTCATTGTTAGACGTTCCCCCCTTTTTTTTGAAGAGTCTTCATAGCTCAAAAGAATATTTTTCAACGAAGTAACGTGCTTATAAAGTTTCAAGCCACATGATGTCTTTTTCACATTAGTGGAGAGTCGAGTCTTTTTTTTTCTCTCTCTCTCTCTCGTCTTCTGCTAAATATATGATTTTCCCAAAGCAGCAGTTTCGGTGATTAAAGAGATTGAATATATTTTGATGTGCACACACACACACACTACTGACTTAATGGATATTTTCCTTTAGTAAACGTTCCAAGTTTGTTTGATTCAGTTTTTTTAGCAGGCATTCGTTCCGATTAGGTAATGTTATTAAACATAGTAATGTTTGTAAGACTTGTGGCTACAGAGCATTAAAAATGAACTACTGGAAGAAGACATGGATTAATAGAATTGGTGTGTCTGTCTAGAAAGGGTTTTTTTTTTACCGACGCATCTTTAGGACAGAATAAGAAAAGAATGCCGTAGCGCACACAACGGCACTGCCAACATGAGATATATGAGAGATTTGCATGACTCTTTGAAACTTCTTAAAGCCGCCTTTGGCTCTGTGTCTACTCTTATTGTGTCCCGCAGAAGCTACTGCATTTTTTTACAGGGTGAATATTTCATTACAGCGTCTGCTCGCGGTGGGAGATATAATTCAGTCGCGGTATTTTTCCTCATATGTCCCGAGGGAAACACCCTGCTGGAACCGTTTGTATTGATAATTCAAGTCTACTTTCTTTCTCATATTTTGTTTTACTGGTCTCTTGATTCCGTGGTGGCTCTACAAGCGTGGACGTCAAGTGACACCTGTTATTAGCTCCAAACTCGGCTCTCCTGAGGCGAGGCATGTTAATAGTACGACATTATAGCTTCTGGTGTTTACTAGCGCCCTCTATTGGCCACGCCTACTACCTACCCTATGGTGTTTAGCGGTTGGTTAACGTTGATAATAAAACTCGACATGTCTGGAGTGACGACTAGGTGGGCTATAATCATCATCTTTCTCCTTGGTTATTATTTTATGATTTTTCTTTTCTTCATTTTACATGGACCGAATTTGGCACAAAAAATCTTACCGACGAAGAGCTATATATAAACCGAAAAGGCCTAGTATGTATAATGTGATGAACTCGTGAAGCTAGATGATAAAAACTGGACTGTCTTACTGTACTTAATGTAAAATAGTTACTTATTCGTCTACCTATCTATGTACCATCACTCTGTCGTAACTATAATTAGTTAGCATTTAAAGGTCAGATTAGACAAATAATTTTCCCCTGTGTTTCATATCAAAAAAGAAAATCCAGAAATTTGGTCTAATTCGATTGCGAGAGCAGATACAAACTGCTGTGTCTAACCCTTATGTCCGTCGGGTGGAAATAATTTTATAGTATGGTAAATAAAAGTTGATATTTGATATTTTTCGTAGCATATTCCAGTCAGAATCTTTGCATGCATTTTAAGTTTTGTTTTTTATTCAAAGAGACAAAAGCTACGTGTACATCTATCTCTCTCTCTCTCTCTCTCTCTCTCTATATATATATATATATATATACATATGTGTGCACGCGCGCGTTTATATGACCACCAAGCTTTAGGAAAGCACCATTCTACACAGAATGACAGATTATTATAAGTATCTATCGTTGATTGTAGTGGCAGTTGGATTCCTAAGGTCGTCAGGTTCCTAACACTTTTTCTGGTTGTGGTCGAATAGTGGGAAACTTCACTTGGTAAAACTACTCATCAGTCATGTATATCCAAAGTGTGTTTAAATTTAATCATCTATCTCTCTCTCTCTCTCTCTCTCTATATATATATATATATA